>NW_027220111.1:0-31237 GCF_027580195.1 Bos mutus
TCTCCATCTGGGCTCCTTTGGCTTGCCTCAGGCAATCCCGGGCTTGCACGGACTCCAGCCAGAGCCCCAGCCCCGCCCCACCCCTGCCTGCGCAGGCCATCGCGCATGCGCATAATGCGCAGACTGCGCACAGATAGATGTGCCCAAGCGGGCATCTATCTTGTTCACTTATACCGTGGGTGTGTCCATGCCTGGGAGTCGGACTGCTGAACCATACGCTACTTCCACTTTTAGTTCCTTCGGGAACCTCCATATTCTTTTCCATACCGGCTCTACCCACGCCCATTCCTACTCACCGTGGAGGAGAGTTCCCTTTGCTCCACATCTTCTCCAGCACTGGTTATTGACAGACATCGCAGTGAGGCCCAATCGGACTCATGTGAAGTGGTCCCTCCTTGGAGTTTGGAGTTGAGCCTCTCCAATCATTAGTGATGTGGAGCAAGATGACCTTTTGGAAATGCAGATGCAATGCTGTCACCTCCCTGCTCCAACGGCTCTCGTATTTTCCCAGCATATTGAAGATCGACCACTTCCCTTCAGGCTTGCTCCTCACGTTCTTCTCTGACGTCTTTTTGCCTGGAATGCCCTCTGCACTCTTTGGCTTCCATCCCATAGGGCATTTTTCGTTTCTTGAATGTCCTAAGTTTCCCTGGTCACATAGCCTTCCAAGATGCTATTTTCCCTGCCTGAAATTCTTCCTGCAACTCAACCCTGGTTTACCTAGGTTCAACCTATGGACCTCAACGAAATGGTGCCTCTGGAAAGCCTTCCCTGACACCCAGGTTTTGTGGTGAGGAAGAGGCCCCTCTATAGGTTCTCAAAGGATCTGCCTGTGATGTATCATTAGAGTCGTCTCAGTGAAAGCAGGAACTCTGTGTCTTCTTCTCTCCGCATTCTATTTCCTGAAACTTATTACATGCCTCCTAGCTCATCGTAGGTGCTCAGGATTTACTTAGTGTGTGAAAGACAGAAAAGCTCTTGGAAGCCTCAAGGGGTCACTTGGCTCGGCACTTTTGATCTCTGTGTATATTTGGCGAGTCAATTCTTTCCTTTCCTGGGTTGATGTGTACACTATATTCGAGGCACAATCTAAGGCATGAAGACATATCCATACATAGAGGTTCTTGCTTTCAAGGAACTCGTACAGCAGATTTCTACAAGTTAGGGCTTTTCAAATGCTCTAGAAGCATGTGAACGTTCAGTATGCTCCATTTTCATGTCAAAGAAAGATCGTTTGACTTCCATAGCAAAGGTGGAGACCTTCCAACGTTGAGTCCAATACTTACACCTTGACCATTTCAGGCAAGTCTTGTGGTTCCTTCTGGAGGTGTGTGGCTCTTGCAGAAATGTGAAGATCTTCCATCGTCCTCAGACTTTGGTGTCATTTGCAATCATCCAGAAAGCTTCCAGGTCTAGGTTCCAGACCACCACCACACACAGTCAGTAGCCAACGGAGGTGGATTCCAGGAATACCTGTTGTTCACCCCATTACCGTTGATATTGTTGCTGCACACTCAATGCAGTGGGCAGGGCCTGGATTGTCCACTGGGTCTCATGTGGAATGGAAAGAAGGGCTTCCCCCACACACACCACCCCACTGTTGACAGCCTTGTGACTAGAAACGGTCCCCGAAACAAGAATCAGACAAACCAGAGAAGCCCAGATGATAGTCCTTGAGATGAAGGAACTAAGCAGCTGGTTGAGATGGCACCAAGGGAAAGGTTGCTCTTTTTGTCTGCCCCTCTACTCCTTTCTTCCTGGACACCTTAGGGGTTCGTCAAGGAGATTTGAAAGAAAGTGCACAAAAGTCATATGTGTTGAATCAAGATTTTGCATTTAACCATCTCTCAAAAGGAAGAGAGCTTCACCTGCACATGTTTCTTTCAAAACGTCCATTGCTTTTCAATTCTGGGGTTTTCTCTTGCCTTGTTCACTTAGCCTTAATAGTAAAAATCAACGAAAACTACATAAAGATTCACAGATACCAAAAAGGACAGCTTCTGTTTCTGAAATCATCTTTCCATTTAGTAGAACACGAGCTCTATTTTTTGTATTTTGCCTAGGAATTAGCAATGTCCTGGTTCAGATGGCAAGGTATCCGCGCGCAGGAGATTGGGGTTCGATCCCTGGGTCCGGAAGATGCCTCCCGTAGAAGGAAATGGCAACCCACTCCAGTATCCTCGCCTGGGAAATGCCACGGACAGAGGAGCCAGATGGGCTGCAGTCCATGGGTCGTATCAAAGTGGGCTCAACCCAGCAACTACGAACACAAGTATTTCCAAAGACCACACTCAAGTGTGTGTGTGTGTGTGTGTGTGTGTGTGTGTGTGTGTGTGTGTCTGTATCTCCTCTTGCCGTCTTGGAGTCTGTCTCGGAATCTTCATGTATTTCTGCCTCTGTATCTCCTGACAGCCAGCCGCCGGCCCGTTCGTCTGGCCCCGGCCTCTCCCAGGCGCTCTGGCTCTGGCTGAGGAGCTTGCGCAGGCCAGCTGTCTCCCTTGGCGTGGGTGCGTGCGAGTGTCTGTGTGTCTGTCTGTGTGCCTGCCTGTGGCTCGTCTGCTCTCTCAGGAAGGTCGAGGGGGCTTGGCGTGGGGGCAAGGGGGCCTCGGTAGTGCGAAGGGAGGGGCTGAGGCGCTCCGGCTCGACCGCGCCTTCCTGGCTTCTGGTGGGTTTGGGCACCGGACAGGTGCCGCGCAAGTTGGGCGCTCAAGTTTCGCTGCGCCTAGGCCCGCAGGGAGGTTCAGAGGCCCCTGGGCTGCGTGGGTTGGGAGGCGGCGGGCGCCAAGACCCACACCTCCGGGCCGCGCGGGCCTGAGCAGCGAATGGGATCGGGGAGGCCCCGCTCAGCGGGCGCGGCCGGGTCTGGGGTGGCCGCGGGTGGGAGGGCGCCGAGACCTCCGCACCCTCAGCCCAGCCCCAGGCCCCGCGGACGCCGCACGCACGCCCTCCCGGTCAATGGGGGTCCTGAAGCCCCTCGGGCCCCGGGCCCGGCCAGGCGCTTGCTGCTCTGGTATTGGCGGTGTTCGGGGCGGGCGGCGTCAGCAGGCTGGAGTCCGTCGCGGGTCTTGCGGCTCAAGTACAGCACGCCCGCGACGAGGTGCGCCCGTTGGCCCGACCTGCAGGGGGCAGAGCCAAATGGCAGCGCGGCGCAAGGCTCTTAGGGCGCCCGGGCCAACCGCCTCCGGCTCCGGCCCTATCAGCCTGAAGGCGCCCGATCTCGTCTGATCTCGGAAGCTAAGCAGGGTCGGGCCTGGTTAGGATCTTGGATGGGAGACCACCTGGGAATCCCGGGTGCTCGAGGCTTTTTGCCTACCAGAAGAGGTCCTTTAGCCCCCGCCGCGCGTCCCGATTCTTGGATCCCCCCCGCAGCCCCAGCCCCTCCCGGGCCGCGGGGAGCGGCTGGCCGGGGCCCCGACTCCCGCTGCAGACCTGGGTTGCCTCCGCGCGGCCCGCGAGCCCCTCCGCATTCGCATTCGGCTTCCAGGACACCCGACGACCGGCAGTCCCGTCTCCATCTGGGGCTCCTTTGGCTTGCCTCAGGCAATCCCGGGGCTTGCACGGACTCCAGCCAGAGCCCCAGCCCCCGCCCCACCCCCTGCCTCGCAGGCCATCGCGCATGCGCATGTGCGCACGCACGCACAGATAGATGTGCCCAAACGGGGCATCTATCTTGTTCACTTATACCGTGGGTGTGTCCATGCCTGGGAGTCGGACTGCTGAACCATACGCTACTTCCACTTTTAGTTCCTTCGGGAACCTCCATATTCTTTTCCATACCGGCTCTACCCACGCCCATTCCTACTCACCGTGGAGGAGAGTTCCCTTTGCTCCACATCTTCTCCAGCACTGGTTATTGACAGACATCGCAGTGAGGCCCAATCGGACTCATGTGAAGTGGTCCCTCCTTGGAGTTTGGAGTTGAGCCTCTCCAATCATTAGTGATGTGGAGCAAGATGACCTTTTGGAAATGCAGATGCAATGCTGTCACCTCCCTGCTCCAACGGCTCTCGTATTTTCCCAGCATATTGAAGATACGACCACTTCCCTTCAGGCTTGCTCCTCACGTTCTTCTCTGACGTCTTTTGCCTGGAATGCCCTCTGCACTCTTTGGCTTCCATCCCATAGGGCATTTTTCGTTTCTTGAATGTCCTAAGTTTCCCTGGTCACATAGCCTTCCAAGATGCTATTTTCCCTGCCTGAAATTCTTCCTGCAACTCAACCCTGGTTTACCTAGGTTCAACCTATGGACCTCAACGAAATGGTGCCTCTGGAAAGCCTTCCCTGACACCCAGGTTTTGTGGTGAGGAAGAGGCCCCTCTATAGGTTCTCAAAGGATCTGCCTGTGATGTATCATTAGAGTCGTCTCAGTGAAAGCAGGAACTCTGTGTCTTCTTCTCTCCGCATTCTATTTCCTGAAACTTATTACATGCCTCCTAGCTCATCGTAGGTGCTCAGGATTTACTTAGTGTGTGAAAGACAGAAAAGCTCTTGGAAGCCTCAAGGGGTCACTTGGCTCGGCACTTTTGATCTCTGTGTATATTTGGCGAGTCAATTCTTTCCTTTCCTGGGTTGATGTGTACACTATATTCGAGGCACAATCTAAGGCATGAAGACATATCCATACATAGAGGTTCTTGCTTTCAAGGAACTCGTACAGCAGATTTCTACAAGTTAGGGCTTTTCAAATGCTCTAGAAGCATGTGAACGTTCAGTATGCTCCATTTTCATGTCAAAGAAAGATCGTTTGACTTCCATAGCAAAGGTGGAGACCTTCCAACGTTGAGTCCAATACTTACACCTTGACCATTTCAGGCAAGTCTTGTGGTTCCTTCTGGAGGTGTGTGGCTCTTGCAGAAATGTGAAGATCTTCCATCGTCCTCAGACTTTGGTGTCATTTGCAATCATCCAGAAAGCTTCCAGGTCTAGGTTCCAGACCACCACCACACACAGTCAGTAGCCAACGGAGTGGATTCCAGGAATACCTGTTGTTCACCCAGATTACCGTTGATATTGTTGCTGCACACTCAATGCAGTGGGCAGGGCCTGGATTGTCCACTGGGTCTCATGTGGAATGGAAAGAAGGGTTTCCCCCCCCACACACACACCACCCCCACTGTTGACAGCCTTGTGACTAGAAACGGTCCCCGAAACAAGAATCAGACAAACCAGAGAAGCCCAGATGATAGTCCTTGAGATGAAGGAACTAAGCAGCTGGTTGAGATGGCACCAAGGGGAAAGGTTGCTCTTTTTGTCTGCCCCTCTACTCCTTTCTTCCTGGACACCTTAGGGGTTCGTCAAGGAGATTTGAAAGAAAGTGCACAAAAGTCATATGTGTTGAATCAAGATTTTGCATTTAACCATCTCTCAAAAAGGAAGAGAGCTTCACCTGCACATGTTTCTTTCAAAAACGTCCATTGCTTTTCAATTCTGGGGTTTCTCTCTTGCCTTGTTCACTTAGCCTTAATAGTAAAAATCAACGAAAACTACATAAAGATTCACAGATACCAAAAAGGACAGCTTCTGTTTCTGAAATCATCTTTCCATTTAGTAGAACACGAGCTCTATTTTTTGTATTTTGCCTAGGGAATTAGCAATGTCCTGGTTCAGATGGCAAGGTATCCGCGCGCAGGAGATTGGGGTTCGATCCCTGGGTCCGGAAGATGCCTCCCGTAGAAGGAAATGGCAACCCACTCCAGTATCCTCGCCTGGGAAATGCCACGGACAGAGGAGCCAGATGGGCTGCAGTCCATGGGTCGTATCAAAGTGGGCTCAACCCAGCAACTACGAACACAAGTATTTCCAAAGACCACACTCAAGTGTGTGTGTGTGTGTGTGTGTGTGTGTGTCTGTATCTCCTCTTGCCGTCTTGGAGTCTGTCTCGGAATCTTCATGTATTTCTGCCTCTGTATCTCCTGACAGCCAGCCGCCGGCCCGTTCGTCTGGCCCCCGCCTCTCCCAGGCGCTCTGGCTCTGGCTGAGAGCTTGCGCAGGCCAGCTGTCTCCCTTGGCGTGGGTGCGTGCGAGTGTCTGTGTGTCTGTCTGTGTGCCTGCCTGTGGCTCGTCTGCTCTCTCAGGAAGGTCGAGGGCTTGGCGTGGGGGCAAAGGGGGGGCCTCGGTAGTGCGAAGGGGAGGGGCTGAGGCGCTCCGCTCGACCGCGCCTTCCTGGCTTCTGGTGGGTTTGGGCACCGGACAGGTGCCGCGCAAGTTGGGCGCTCAAGTTTCGCTGCGCCTAGGCCCGCAGGAGGTTCAGAGGCCCCTGGGGCCGCGGGGTTGGGAGGCGGCGGGCGCCGAAGACCACACCTCCGGGCGCGCGGGCCTGAGCAGCGAATGGGATCGGGGGGAGGCCCGCTCAGCGGGCGCGGCCGGGTTTGGAGTGGCGCGGGTGGGAGGGCGCCGAGACCTCCGCACCCCTCAGCCCAGCCCCAGGGCCGCGCACGCCGCGCACACACGCCCTCCCGGTCAATGGGGCGTCCTGAAGCCCCTCGGCCCCGGGCCCGCCAGGCGCTTGCTGCTCTTGTATTGGCAGTGTTCGGGGCGGGCGGCGTCAGCAGGCTGGAGTCCGTCGCGGGTCTTGCGGCTCAAGTATAGCACGCCCCCGACGAGAGGTGCAGCCCGTTGGCCCGATCTGCAGGGCAGAGCGAAAGGGGAGGGAGGCGCGCAAGGCTCTTAGGGCACATGGCGCCAACGCCTCGGCCCAGCCCTATCAGCCTGAAGGCGCCCGATCTCGTCTGATCTCGGAAGCTAAGCAGGGTCGGGCCTGGTTAGGATCTTGGATGGGAGACCACCTGGGAATCCCGGGTGCTCGAGGCTTTTGCCTACCAGAAGAGGTCCTTTAGCCCCGCCGCGCGTCCCGATTCTTGGATCCCCCGCAGCCCCAGCCCCTCCCGGGCCACGGGAGCGGCTGGCCGGGCCCCGACTCCCGCTGCAGACCTGGGTTGCCTCCGCGCGCGCCCCGATCCCCTCCGCATTCAGATTCGGCTTCCAGGACACCCGACGACCGGCAGTCCCGTCTCCATCTGGGGCTCCTTTGGCTTGCCTCAGGCAATCCCGGGCTTGCACGGACTCCAGCCAGAGCCCCAGCCCCGCCCCACCCCTGCCTCGCAGGCCATCGCAGCATGCGCATATGCAAGACGCACGCACAGATAGATGTGCCCAAACGGGCATCTATCTTGTTCACTTATACCGTGGGTGTATCCATGCCTGGGAGTCGGACTGCTGAACCATACGCTACTTCCACTTTTAGTTCCTTCGGGAACCTCCATATTCTTTTCCATACTGGCTCTACCCACGCCCATTCCTACTCACCGTGGAGGAGAGTTCCCTTTGCTCCACATCTTCTCCAGCATTGGTTATTGACAGACATCGCAGTGAGGCCCAATCGGACTCATGTGAAGTGGTCCCTCCTTGGAGTTTGAGTTGAGCCTCTCCAATCATTAGTGATGTGGAGCAAGATGACCTTTTGGAAATGCAGATGCAATGCTGTCACCTCCCTGCTCCAACGGCTCTCGTATTTTCCCAGCATATTGAAGATACGACCACTTCCCTTCAGGCTTGCTCCTCACGTTCTTCTCTGATGTCTTTTTTGCCTGGAATGCCCTCTGCACTCTTTGGCTTCCATCCCATAGGGCATTTTTTCGTTTCTTGAATGTCCTAAGTTTCCCTGGTCACATAGCCTTCCAAGATGCTATTTTCCCTGCCTGAAATTCTTCCTGCAACTCAACCCTGGTTTACCTAGGTTCAACCTATGGACCTCAACGAAATGGTGCCTCTGGAAAGCCTTCCCTGACACCCAGGTTTTGTGGTGAGGGAAGAGGCCCCTCTATAGGTTCTCAAAGGATCTGCCTGTGATGTATCATTAGAGTCGTCTCAGTGAAAGCAGGAACTCTGTGTCTTCTTCTCTCTGCCTTCTATTCCCTGAAACTTATTACATGCCTCCTAGCTCATCGTAGGTGCTCAGGATTTACTTAGTGTGTGAAAGACAGAAAAGCTCTTGGAAGCCTCAAGGGTCACTTGGCTCGGCACTTTTGATCTCTTTGTATGTTTGGCGATTCAATTCTTTCCTTTCCTGGGTTGATGGGTACACTATATTCGAGGCACAATCTAAGGCATGAAGACATATCCATACATAGAGGTTCTTGCTTTCAAAGGAACTCGTACAGCAGATTTCTACAAGTTAGGGCTTTTCAAATGCTCTAGAAGCATGTGAACGTTCAGTATGCTCCATTTTCATTTCAAAGAAAGATCGTTTGACTTCCATAGCAAAGGTGGAGACCTTCCAACGTTGAGTCCAATACTTATACCTTGAACATTTCAGGCAAGTCTTGTGGTTCCTTCTGGAGGTGTGTGGCTCTTGCAGAAATGTGAAGATCTTCTGTTGGGGGCCAGAGTGAGGTACTCCGCCCAGGGCAAAGGTCATGAGAAAGGAGGCTCGACATATGCAAAGGCGGGATCGAGCCTCAGGAGTCCCCTGGAAATCCTCGAGCATCTACCCCCATAACCAGAGCCTGCCTACTTTACTACTTTGTGCTCACCTACACCTCTGACTTTACGGGGGCTGTCCCCACCACCTCTTTTGAAGAAGGAGTTAACTTAGAGCTCCAGTTTATAATAATTCCTGGGCGTGATAAGAGTGTTTTAACCTACAAACTCCTCTGAAAGTTCTCTGGCCTGCCTGACAGGCTTGTCCGCCACATGTGATCGCTCACAGCGCCTCCCAACCGTGAGAGGCACAAGATGCTTTAAACCTTCTAAAACAGGTTCCTTAGAAAAGTTAGAAAACTATTAGTATAAGTATAATGGGCTAATTAGAAATTGTGTTGGTGAAGGGTTTTTCATTTGTTGAGCCAATGTTTGTTGCTAAGTCTCCATATCCCCTGCCCTTACACACATTAATGAATATATAGAATTAACTTTGATATTAATCACGTTAGACCTTAGGCTAAGTAAATTCTTTCCTTAACTAAAACCCACTACACCCTCACCCTGTAGGAATGTAACTTTATTTGGGTGGCGTCTGTTTTGAGAATAATCAGCCCTGGAGAAATAAGTATCCTGATTGACTGACCGCTGTCACAAGGAGAGGGTCGTAAATTGTCAGCAGGGCCCCTGGCCAGAAGATGATGTAACACCCTAAGACCTCTGTATACATTTGTGTGAAGCACCTGACTTTAATAAAAGTCAGGACTGCTGTCCCCATGTGACTTTAGCATAACATCTCAGTGTATAAAAGTAGACCATGGAAAATAAAGAATTGGGATCAGTTTCCCCATGTCAAAATCACTGGTCTCCCCATGCTTACTAATTATGCTCTCTCTAACTCTGGTTGAGTCTCCATCGGGAGAACGGAAGGCCACCATGCTTACTAATTGGTGCCTGTCTTGAAGTTTTATTGGTCTCTAAGATCCGCCACCAGCCTTTTTCTCCACTGGCCTACTGAGTGTCTCATCCTCTCCTTATATCTTTGATAAAATATTTAAATAAATAAATAGGTCGCTGACGCCGCCCCGCTCAAGTGGTGCAAACTTCTTGTCTTGCAATCTTCCATCGTCTCAGACTTTGGTGTCATTTGCAATCATCCAGGTCTAGGTTCCAGACCACCACCACACACAGTCAGTAGCCAACGGAGTGGATTCCAGGAATACGCATTCTTCACCGGCATTACCGTTGATATTGTTGCTGCACACTCAATGCAGTGGGCAGGGCCTGGATTGTCCACTGGGTCTCATGTGGAATGGAAAGAAGGGCTCTCCCCCCCCCCCACACACACACACCCCCCCCACTGTTGACAGCCTTGTGACGAGAAACGGTCCCCGAAACAAGAATCAGACAAACCAGAGAAGCCCAGATGATAGTCCTTGAGATGAAGGAACTAAGCAGCTGGTTGCGATGGCACCAAGGGGAAAGGTTGCTCTTTTTGTCTGCCCCTCTACTCCTTTCTTCCTGGACGCCTTAGGGTTTTGTCATGGAGATTTGAAATAAAGTGCACAAAAGTCATATGTGTTGAATCAAGATTTTGCATTTAACCATCTCTCAAAAAGGAAGAGAGCTTCACCTGCACATGTTTCTTTCAAAACCGTCAATTGCTTTTCAATTCTGGGGTTTCTCTCTTGCCTTGTTCAGTTAGCCTTAACAGTAAAAATCAACGAAAACTACATAAAGATTCAAAGATACCAACAAAGGACAGCTTCTGTTTTTGAAATCATCTTTCCATTTAGTAGAACACGAGCTCTATTCTTTGTATTTTGCCTAGGGAATTAGCAATGTCCTGGTTCAGATGGCAAGGCATCCGCGCGCAGGAGACTGGGGTTTGATCCCTGGGTCGGGAAGATCCCGCCGGAGAAGGAAATGGCAACCCACTCCCAGTATCCTCGCCTGGGAAATGCCACGGACAGAGGAGCCTGATGGGCCGCAGTCCATGGGTTGTATTAAAGTTGGGCTCAACCCAGCAACTACGAACACAAGTATTTCCAAAGACCACACTCAGTGTGTGTGTGTGTGTGTGTGTGTGTGTGTGTGTGTGTGTGTGTGTATCTCCTCTTGCCGTCTTGGAGTCTGTCTCGGAATCTTCATGTATTTCTGCCTCTGTATCTCCTGACAGCCAGCCGCCGGCCCGTTCGTCTGGCCCCGGCCTCTCCCAGGCGCTCTGGCTCTGGCTGAGGAGCTTGCGCAGGCCAGCTGTCTCCCTTGGCGTGGGTGCGTGCGAGTGTCTGTGTGTCTGTCTGTGTGCCTGCCTGTGGCTCGTCTGCTCTCTCAGGAAGGTCGAGGGCTTGGCGTGGGGGCAAAGGGGGGCCTCGGTAGTGCGAAGGGGAGGGGCTGAGGCGCTCCGGTCGACCGCGCCTCCCTGGCTTCTGGTGGGTTTGGGCACCGGACAGGTGCCGGGCAAGTTGGGCGCTCAAGTTTCGCTGCGCCTAGGCCCGCAGGAGGTTCAGAGGCCCCTGGGCCGCGGGGGTTGGGAGGCGGCGGGCGCCGAAGACCGACACCTCCGGGGCCGCGCGGGCCTGAGCAGCGAATGGGATCGGGGGGAGGCCCCGCTCAGCGAGCGCGGCCGGGTCTGGAGTGGCCGCGGGTGGGAGGGCGCCGAGACCTCCGCACCCCTCAGCCCAGCCCCCAGGCCCCGCGCGCACGGACGCACGCACGCACGCACGCCCTCCCGGTCAATGGGGGGTCCTGGAAGCCCCTCGGGCCCCCGGGCCCGGCCAGGCGCTGCTGGCTGGTCTGGTGTTGGCGGTGTTCGGGGGGGCGGGCCGGCGTCAGCAGGCTGGAGTCCGGTCGCGGGTCGTGCGGCTCAAGTACAGCACGCCCCGCGACGAGAGGTGCGGCCCGTTGGCCCGACCTGCAGGGCAGAGCGAAAGGGAGGCGAAGCGCAAGGCTCTTAGGGCGCCCCGAGCCAACCGCCACCGTCTCAGGCCCTATCAGCCTGAAGGCGCCCGATCTCGTCTGATCTCGGAAGCTAAGCAGGGTCGGGCCTGGTTAGTATCTTGGATGGGAGACCACCTGGGAATCCCGGGTGCTCGAGGCTTTTTGCCTACCAGAAGAGGTCCTTTAGCCCCGCCGCGTCCCGATTCTTGGATCCCCCCCGCAGCCCCAGCCCCTCCCGGGCCGCGGGGAGCAGCGGGTGGCCGGGGCCCCGACTCCCGCTGCAGACCTGGGTTGCCTCCGCGCGGCCCGCGAGCCCCTCCGCATTCGCATTCGGCTTCCAGGACACCCGACGACCGGCAGTCCCGTCTCCACCTGGGGCTCCTTTGGCTTGCCTCAGGCAATCCCGGGGCTTGCACCGACTCCAGCCAGAGCCCCCGCCCCCGCCCCACCCCCTGCCTCGCAGGCGATCGCGCATGCGCGTGTGCGCGCGCACGCACAGATAGATGTGCCCAAACGGGGCATCTATCTTGTTCACTTATACCGTGGGTGGATCTATGCCTGGGAGTCGGACTGCTGGACCATAGGCTACTTCCACTTTTAGTTCCTTCGGGAACCTCCATATTCTTTTCCATACCGGCTCTACCCACGCCCATTCCTACTCACCGTGGAGGAGAGTTCCCTTTGCTCCACATCTTCTCCAGCATTGGTTATTGACAGACATCGCAGTGAGGCCCAATCGGACTCATGTGAAGTGGTCCCTCCTTGGAGTTTGGAGTTGAGCCTCTCCAATCATTAGTGATGTGGAGCAAGATGACCTTTTGGAAATGCAGATGCAATGCTGTCACCTCCCTGCTCCAACGGCTCTCGTATTTTCCCAGCCTATTGAAGATACGACCACTTCCCTTCAGGCTTGCTCCTCACGTTCTTCTCTGATGTCTTTTGCCTGGAATGCCCTCTGCACTCTTTGGCTTCCATCCCATAGGGCATTTTTCGTTTCTTGAATGTCCTAAGTTTCCCTGGTCACATAGCCTTCCAAGATGCTATTTTCCCTGCCTGAAATTCTTCCTGCATCTCAACCCTGGTTTACCTAGGTTCAACCTATGGACCTCAACGAAATGGTGCCTCTGGAAAGCCTTCCCTGACACCCAGGTTTTGTGGTGAGGGAAGAGCCCCTCTATAGGTTCTCAAAGGATCTGCCTGTGATGTATCATTAGAGTCGTCTCAGTGAAAGCAGGAACTCTGTGTCTTCTTCTCTCCGCCTTCTATTCCCTGAAACTTATTACATGCCTCCTAGCTCATCGTAGGTGCTCAGTATTTACTTAGTGTGTGAAAGACAGAAAAGCTCTTGGAAGCCTCAAGGGGTCACTTGGCTCGGCACTTTTGATCTCTTTGTATATTTGGCGATTCAATTCTTTCCTTTCCTGGGTTGATGTGTACACTATATTCGAGGCACAATCTAAGGCATGAAGACATATCCATACATAGAGGTTCTTGCTTTCAAGGAACTCGTACAGCAGATTTCTACAAGTTAGGGCTTTTCAAATGCTCTAGAAGAATGTGAACGTTCAGTAGGCTCCATTTTCATTTCAAAGAAAGATCGTTTGACTTCCATAGCAAAGGTGGAGACCTTCCAACGTTGAGTCCAATACTTATACCTTGACCATTTCAGGCAAGTCTTGTGGTTCCTTCTGGAGGTGTGTGGCTCTTGCAGAAATGTGAAGATCTTCCATCGTCCTCAGACTTTGGTGTCATTTGCAATCATCCAGAAAGCTTCCAGGTCTAGGTTCCAGACCACCAGCACACACAGTCAGTAGCCAACGGAGTGGATTCCAGGAATACGCATTGTTCACCGGCATTACCGTTGATATTGTTGCTGCACACTCAATGCAGTGGGCAGGGCCTGGATTGTCCACTGGGTCTCATGTGGAATGGAAAGAAGGGCTCCCCCCCCCCCCCCCCACACACACCACCCACCCCCACTGTTGACAGCCTTGTGACGAGAAACGGTCCCCGAAACAAGAATCAGACAAACCAGAGAAGCCCAGATGATAGTCCTTGAGATGAAGGAACTAAGCAGCTGGTTGCGATGGCACCAAGGGGAAAGGTTGCTCTTTTTGTCTGCCCCTCTACTCCTTTCTTCCTGGACGCCTTAGGGTTTTGTCATGGAGATTTGAAATAAAGTGCACAAAAGTCATATGTGTTGAATCAAGATTTTGCATTTAACCATCTCTCAAAAAGGAAGAGAGCTTCACCTGCACATGTTTCTTTCAAAACCGTCAATTGCTTTTCAATTCTGGGGTTTCTCTCTTGCCTTGTTCAGTTAGCCTTAACAGTAAAAATCAACGAAAACTACATAAAGATTCAAAGATACCAACAAAGGACAGCTTCTGTTTTTGAAAT
Organism: Bos mutus; assembly: GCF_027580195.1. Lineage (NCBI taxonomy): Eukaryota > Metazoa > Chordata > Mammalia > Artiodactyla > Bovidae > Bos > Bos mutus. The sequence goes on from NW_027220111.1 coordinate 13,759, forward strand.
CATCTTTCCATTTAGTAGAACACGAGCTCTATTCTTTGTATTTTGCCTAGGGAATTAGCAATGTCCTGGTTCAGATGGCAAGGCATCCGCGCGCAGGAGACTGGGGTTTGATCCCTGGGTCGGGAAGATCCCGCCGGAGAAGGAAATGGCAACCCACTCCCAGTATCCTCGCCTGGGAAATGCCACGGACAGAGGAGCCTGATGGGCCGCAGTCCATGGGTTGTATTAAAGTTGGGCTCAACCCAGCAACTACGAACACAAGTATTTCCAAAGACCACACTCAAGTGTGTGTGTGTGTGTGTGTGTGTGTGTGTGTGTGTGTGTGTGTATCTCCTCTTGCCGTCTTGGAGTCTGTCTCGGAATCTTCATGTATTTCTGCCTCTGTATCTCCTGACAGCCAGCCGCCGGCCCGTTCGTCTGGCCCCGGCCTCTCCCAGGCGCTCTGGCTCTGGCTGAGGAGCTTGCGCGCAGGCCAGCTGTCTCCCCTTGGCGTGGTGTGCGTGCGAGTGTCTGTGTGTCTGTCTGTGTGCCTGCCTGTGGCTCGTCTGCTCTCTCAGGAAGGTCGAGGGCTTGGCGTGGGGGCAAAGGGGGGGCCTCGGTAGTGCGAAGGGGAGGGGCTGAGGCGCTCCGGTCGACCGCGCCTCCCTGGCTTCTGGTGGGTTTGGGCACCGGACAGGTGCCGGGCAAGTTGGGCGCTCAAGTTTCGCTGCGCCTAGGCCCGCAGGAGGTTCAGAGGCCCCTGGGCCGCGGGGTTGGGAGGCGGCGGGCGCCAAGACCGACACCTCCGGGGCCGCGCGGGCCTGAGCAGCGAATGGGATCGGGGGGAGGCCCCGCTCAGCGAGCGCGGCCGGGTCTGGAGTGGCCGCGGGTGGGAGGGCGCCGAGACCTCCGCACCCCTCAGCCCAGCCCCCAGGCCCCGCGCGCACGCACGCACGCACGCCCTCCCGGTCAATGGGGGGTCCTGGAAGCCCCTCGGGCCCCCGGGCCCGGCCAGGCGCTTGCTGGTCTGGTGTTGGCGGTGTTCGGGGGGGGGGGGCGGGCCGGCGTCAGCAGGCTGGAGTCCGGTCGCGGGTCGTGCGGCTCAAGTACAGCATGCCCCGCGACGAGAGGTGCGGCCCGTTGGCCCGACCTGCAGGGCAGAGCGAAAGGGAGGCGAAGCGCAAGGCTCTTAGGGCGCCCCGAGCCAACCGCCACCGTCTCAGGCCGTATCAGCCTGAAGGCGCCCGATCTCGTCTGATCTCGGAAGCTAAGCAGGGTCGGGCCTGGTTAGTATCTTGGATGGGAGACCACCTGGGAATCCCGGGTGCTCGAGGCTTTTTGCCTAGCAGAAGAGGTCCTTTAGCCCCCGCCGCGCGTCCCGATTCTTGGATCCCCCCCGCAGCCCCAGCCCCTCCCGGGCCGCGGGGAGCGGGTGGCCGGGGCCCCGACTCCCGCTGCAGACCTGGGTTGCCTCCGCGCGGCCCGCGAGCCCCTCCGCATTCGCATTCGGCTTCCAGGACACCCGACGACCGGCAGTCCCGTCTCCACCTGGGGCTCCTTTGGCTTGCCTCAGGCAATCCCGGGGCTTGCACCGACTCCAGCCAGAGCCCCGGCCCCCGCCCCACCCCCTGCCTCGAGGCGATCGCGCATGCGCATGTGCGCGCGCACGCACAGATAGATGTGCCCAAACGGGGCATCTATCTTGTTCACTTATACCGTGGGTGGATCTATGCCTGGGAGTCGGACTGCTGGACCATAGGCTACTTCCACTTTTAGTTCCTTCGGGAACCTCCATATTCTTTTCCATACCGGCTCTACCCACGCCCATTCCTACTCACCGTGGAGGAGAGTTCCCTTTGCTCCACATCTTCTCCAGCATCGGTTATTGACAGACATCGCAGTGAGGCCCAGTCGGACTCATGTGAAGTGGTCCCTCCTTGGAGTTTGGAGTTGAGCCTCTCCAATCATTAGTGACGTGGAGCAAGATGACCTTTTGGAAATGCAGATGCAATGCTGTCACCTCCCTGCTCCAACGGCTCTCGTATTTTCCCAGCATATTGAAGATACGACCACTTCCCTTCAGGCTTGCTCCTCACGTTCTTCTCTGATGTCTTTTGCCTGGAATGCCCTCTGCACTCTTTGGCTTCCATCCCATAGGGCATTTTTCGTTTCTTGAATGTCCTAAGTTTCCCTGGTCACATAGCCTTCCAAGATGCTATTTTCCCTGCCTGAAATTCTTCCTGCATCTCAACCCTGGTTTACCTAGGTTCAACCTATGGACCTCAACGAAATGGTGCCTCTGGAAAGCCTTCCTGACACCCAGGTTTTGTGGTGTGGGAAGAGGCCCCTCTATAGGTTCTCAAAGGATCTGCCTGTGATGTATCATTAGAGAGTCGTCTCAGTGAAAGCAGGAACTCTGTGTCTTCTTCTCTCCGCCTTCTATTCCCTGAAACTTATTACATGCCTCCTAGCTCATCGTAGGTGCTCAGTATTTACTTAGTGTGTGAAAGACAGAAAAGCTCTTGGAAGCCTCAAGGGGTCACTTGGCTCGGCACTTTTGATCTCTTTGTATATTTGGCGATTCAATTCTTTCCTTTCCTGGGTTGATGTGTACACTATATTCGAGGCACAATCTAAGGCATGAAGACATATCCATACATAGAGGTTCTTGCTTTCAAGGAACTCGTACAGCAGATTTCTACAAGTTAGGGCTTTTCAAATGCTCTAGAAGAATGTGAACGTTCAGTATGCTCCATTTTCATTTCAAAGAAAGATCGTTTGACTTCCATAGCAAAGGTGGAGACCTTCCAACGTTGAGTCCAATACTTATACCTTGACCATTTCAGGCAAGTCTTGTGGTTCCTTCTGGAGGTGTGTGGCTCTTGCAGAAATGTGAAGATCTTCCATCGTCCTCAGACTTTGGTGTCATTTGCAATCATCCAGAAAGCTTCCAGGTCTAGGTTCCAGACCACCACCACACACAGTCAGTAGCCAACGGAGTGGATTCCAGGAATACGCATTGTTCACCGGCATTACCGTTGATATTGTTGCTGCACACTCAATGCAGTGGGCAGGGCCTGGATTGTCCACTGGGTCTCATGTGGAATGGAAAGAAGGGCCCCCCCCCCCCCCACACACACACACCCCCCACCCCACTGTTGACAGCCTTGTGATGAGAAACGGTCCCCGAAACAAGAATCAGACAAACCAGAGAAGCCCAGATGATAGTCCTTGAGATGAAGGAACTAAGCAGCTGGTTGAGATGGCACCAAGGGGAAAGGTTGCTCTTTTTGTCTGCCCCTCTACTCCTTTCTTCCTGGACGCCTTAGGGTTTTGTCATGGAGATTTGAAATAAAGTGCACAAAAGTCATATGTGTTGAATCAAGATTTTGCATTTAACCATCTCTCAAAAAGGAAGAGAGCTTCACCTGCACATGTTTCTTTCAAAACCGTCAATTGCTTTTCAATTCTGGGGTTTCTCTCTTGCCTTGTTCAGTTAGCCTTAACAGTAAAAATCAACGAAAACTACATAAAGATTCAAAGATACCAACAAAGGACAGCTTCTGTTTTTGAAATCATCTTTCCATTTAGTAGAACACGAGCTCTATTCTTTGTATTTTGCCTAGGGAATTAGCAATGTCCTGGTTCAGATGGCAAGGCATCCGCGCGCAGGAGACTGGGGTTTGATCCCTGGGTCGGGAAGATCCCGCCGGAGAAGGAAATGGCAACCCACTCCCAGTATCCTCGCCTGGGAAATGCCACGGACAGAGGAGCCTGATGGGCCGCAGTCCATGGGTTGTATTAAAGTTGGGCTCAACCCAGCAACTACGAACACAAGTATTTCCAAAGACCACACTCAAGTGTGTGTGTGTGTGTGTGTGTGTGTGTGTGTGTGTGTGTATCTCCTCTTGCCGTCTTGGAGTCTGTCTCGGAATCTTCATGTATTTCTGCCTCTGTATCTCCTGACAGCCAGCCGCCGGCCCGTTCGTCTGGCCCCGCCTCTCCCAGGCGCTCTGGCTCTGGCTGAGGAGCTTTGCGCAGGCCAGCTGTCTCCCTTGGTGGGTGCGTGCGTGCGAGTGTCTGTGTGTCTGTCTGTGTGCCTGCCTGTGGCTCGTCTGCTCTCTCAGGAAGGTCGAGGGCTTGGCGTGGGGGCAAAGGGGGGGCCTCGGTAGTGCGAAGGGGAGGGGCTGAGGCGCTCCGGTCGACCGCGCCTCCCTGGCTTCTGGTGGGTTTGGGCACCGGACAGGTGCCGGGCAAGTTGGGCGCTCAAGTTTCGCTGCGCCTAGGCCCGCAGGAGGTTCAGAGGCCCCTGGGCCGCGGGGGTTGGGAGGCGGCGGGCGCCGAAGACCGACACCTCCGGGGCCGCGCGGGCCTGAGCAGCGAATGGGATCGGGGGGAGGCCCCGCTCAGCGAGCGCGGCCGGGTCTGGAGTGGCCGCGGGTGGGAGGGCGCCGAGACCTCCGCACCCCTCAGCCCAGCCCCCAGGCCCCGCGCGCACGCACGCACGCACGCACGCCCTCCCGGTCAATGGGGGGTCCTGGAAGCCCCTCGGGCCCCCGGGCCCGGCCAGGCGCTTGCTGGTCTGGTGTTGCCGGTGTTCGGGGGGGCGGGCCGGCGTCAGCAGGCTGGAGTCCGGTCGCGGGTCGTGCGGCTCAAGTACAGCACGCCCCGCGACGAGAGGTGCGGCCCGTTGGCCCGACCTGCAGGGCAGAGCGAAAGGGAGGCGAAGCGCAAGGCTCTTAGGGCGCCCCGAGCCAACCGCCACCGTCTCAGGCCCTATCAGCCTGAAGGCGCCCGATCTCGTCTGATCTCGGAAGCTAAGCAGGGTCGGGCCTGGTTAGTATCTTGGATGGGAGACCACCTGGGAATCCCGGGTGCTCGAGGCTTTTTGCCTACCAGAAGAGGTCCTTCAGCCCCCGCCGCGCGTCCCGATTCTTGGATCCCCCCCGCAGCCCCAGCCCCTCCCGGGCCGCGGGGAGCGAGTGGCCGGGGCCCCGACTCCCGCTGCAGACCTGGGTTGCCTCCGCGCGGCCCGCGAGCCCCTCCGCATTCGCATTCGGCTTCCAGGACACCCGACGACCGGCAGTCCCGTCTCCATCTGGGGCTCCTTTGGCTTGCCTCAGGCAATCCCTGGGCTTGCACCGACTCCAGCCAGAGCCCCAGCCCCCGCCCCACCCCCTGCCTCGCAGGCCATCGCGCATGCGCATGTGCGCGCGCAGGCACAGATAGATGTGCCCAAACGGGGCATCTATCTTGTTCACTTATACCTTGGGTGGATCTATGCCTGGGAGTCGGACTGCTGAACCATACGCTACTTCCACTTTTAGTTCCTTCGGGAACCTCCATATTCTTTTCCATACCGGCTCTACCCACGCCCATTCCTACTCACCGTGGAGGAGAGTTCCCTTTGCTCCACATCTTCTCCAGCATTGGTTATTGACAGACATCGCAGTGAGGCCCAATCGGGCTCATGTGAAGTGGTCCCTCCTTGGAGTTTGGAGTTGAGCCTCTCCAATCATTAGTGATGTGGAGCAAGACGACCTTTTGGAAATGCAGATGCAATGCTGTCACCTCCCTGCTCCAACGGCTCTCGTATTTTCCCAGCCTATTGAAGATACGACCACTTCCCTTCAGGCTTGCTCCTCACGTTCTTCTCTGATGTCTTTTGCCTGGAATGCCCTCTGCACTCTTTGGCTTCCATCCCATAGGGCATTTTTCGTTTCTTGAATGTCCTAAGTTTCCCTGGTCACATAGCCTTCCAAGATGCTATTTTCCCTGCCTGAAATTCTTCCTGCAACTCAACCCTGGTTTACCTAGGTTCAACCTATGGACCTCAACGAAATGGTGCCTCTGGAAAGCCTTCCCTGACACCCAGGTTTTGTGGTGAGGGAAGAGCCCCCCTCTATAGGTTCTCAAAGGATCTGCCTGTGATGTATCATTAGAGTCGTCTCAGTGAAAGCAGGAACTCTGTGTCTTCTTCTCTCCGCCTTCTATTCCCTGAAACTTATTACATGCCTCCTAGCTCATCGTAGGTGCTCAGTATTTACTTAGTGTGTGAAAGACAGAAAAGCTCTTGGAAGCCTCAAGGGGTCACTTGGCTCGGCACTTTTGATCTCTTTGTATATTTGGCGATTCAATTCTTTCCTTTCCTGGGTTGATGTGTACACTATATTCGAGGCACAATCTAAGGCATGAAGACATATCCATACATAGAGGTTCTTGCTTTCAAGGAACTCGTACAGCAGATTTCTACAAGTTAGGGCTTTTCAAATGCTCTAGAAGAATGTGAACGTTCAGTATGCTCCATTTTCATTTCAAAGAAAGATCGTTTGACTTCCATAGCAAAGGTGGAGACCTTCCAACGTTGAGGCCAATACTTATACCTTGACCATTTCAGGCAAGTCTTGTGGTTCCTTCTGGAGGTGTGTGGCTCTTGCAGAAATGTGAAGATCTTCCATCGTCCTCAGACTTTGGTGTCATTTGCAATCATCCAGAAAGCTTCCAGGTCTAGGTTCCAGACCACCACCACACACAGTCAGTAGCCAACGGAGTGGATTCCAGGAATACGCATTGTTCACCGACATTACCGTTGATATTGTTGCTGCACACTCAATGCAGTGGGCAGGGCCTGGATTGTCCACTGGGTCTCATGTGGAATGGAAAGAAGGGCTCCCCCCCCCCCCACACACACACACACCCCACCCCCACTGTTGACAGCCTTGTGACTAGAAACGGTCCCCGAAACAAGAATCAGACAAACCAGAGAAGCCCAGATGATAGTCCTTGAGATGAAGGAACTAAGCAGCTGGTTGAGATGGCACCAAGGGGAAAGGTTGCTCTTTTTGTCTGCCCCTCTACTCCTTTCTTCCTGGACACCTTAGGGCTTCGTCATGGAGATTTGAAAGAAAGTGCACAAAAGTCATATGTGTTGAATCAAGATTTTGCATTTAACCATCTCTCAAAAAGGAAGAGAGCTTCACCTGCACATGTTTCTTTCAAAAACGTCCATTGCTTTTCAATTCTGGGGTTTCTCTCTTGCCTTGTTCAGTTAGCCTTAACAGTAAAAATCAACGAAAACTACATAAAGATTCAAAGATACCAACAAAGGACAGCTTCTGTTTTTGAAATCGTCTTTCCATTTAGTAGAACACGAGCTCTATTCTTTGTATTTTGCCTAGGGAATGAGCAATGTCCTGGTTCAGATGGCAAGGCATCCGCGCGCAGGAGACTGGGGTTTGATCCCTGGGTCGGGAAGATCCCGCCGGAGAAGGAAATGGCAACCCACTCCCAGTATCCTCGCCTGGGAAATGCCACGGACAGAGGAGCCTGATGGGCCGCAGTCCATGGGTTGTATTAAAGTTGGGCTCAACCCAGCAACTACGAACACAAGTATTTCCAAAGACCACACTCAGTGTGTGTGTGTGTGTGTGTGTGTGTGTGTGTGTGTGTGTGTATCTCCTCTTGCCGTCTTGGAGTCTGTCTCGGAATCTTCATGTATTTCTGCCTCTGTATCTTCTGACAGCCAGCCGCCGGCCGGTTCGTCTGCCCCCGGCCTCTCCCAGGTGCTCTGGCTCTGGCTGAGGAGCTTGCGCAGGCCAGGTGTCTCCCTTGGCATGGGTGTGTGCGAGTGTCTGTGTGTCTGTCTGTGTGCCTGCCTGTGGCTTGTCTGCTCTCTCAGGAAGGTGGAGGGCTTGGCGTGGGGTCAAAGGGGGGCGTCGGTAGTGTGAAGGGGCGTGGCTGAGGCGCTCCGTCGACCGTGTCTCCCTGGCTTCTGGTGGGTTTGGGCACCGGACAGGTGCTGGGGAATTTGGGTGCTCAAGTTTCCCTGCGCCTAGGCCCGCAGGAGGTTCAGAGGCCCCTGGGCCGCAGGGGTTGGGAGGCGGCGGGCCCCGAAGACCAATACCTCCGGGGCTGCGCGGGCCTGGGCAGCGAATGGGATCGGGGGGGATGGGATGGCCCGCTCAGCGATCGCGCCGGGTCTGGAGCGCCGGGGGTGGGAGGGCACCGATACCTCCGCACCCCTCATCTCAGCCCCCAGGCCCCGCGCGCACGCGTATCCTGCCAGTTACTTCCTAGCACCAAACTGATTTTTCCTCAACATTGTTCAGTGCCTGTCATGGAGGGAAAGAGGGAGAGTTACTGAAAAAAAAATATTCAAAGTCTCTTATAGGAAAATATTTTGAAATATTATATTTTAGAAGTATAGACTAGTAATTTTTTTTTTAAAGTATTCATCCTATTATGTACAGGCTGTAAAATGCTATCAAGGGGCACTTTTGGATAAATACTTTAAAAAATATACGAGTCATTTTGGCCTGTGTGAAACAGACTAAATAGCCTAAGCCATGAGTTCCGTTTTAGTCTTAACTCAGATCAACTCGTGGTGGTGGTGGTGGTGGTGGTGGTGGCATTCGTTAAGTCGTGTCGGACTCCTTGTGACCCATGAACTGCAGCACGCCAGGCTTCCCTGTCCTTCACTATCAAAGAGCCCTGTCTTTTTCACTATCAAAGAGCCCTGTCTTTTTGGGCTACTGTTGTAAATCCCGTAGACTAGCTGATAAACAACAGAAAGTTGTTTCTTGTAGTCCTGGAGGCTGGGAGTCCCAAGATCATCAGCAGGTGCCACGTCTGGTGAGTCATGTTTCCTGGTTCCTAGACTGCCTGCTGCTTCTCCCTGTCCTCGCAGCACGGGAGCCCATTCCTTCCTGGCCTGACCCCTCCCAGAGTGCCTGCCTCCTAGGATCATCACCACATGCGGGGTGAAGTTTGAGGGCCCATAAACTGTCAGCCCATTGCAGTCCCTAAGTATACTCTGCATTATTTCAGTCTTTTGAAATAATTCGAGCTTTCCTAATAGCCCAATACATGTTCTTTTTGTTATATGTTCGTTGGGCTCTTGAAAATAATATGTATCAGTGGGAATGCAGTGTTCTGTGTGTATCAGTTACATCAGGTATGTCACTCATGTAATTCAGCTTCCAGTAGCCACGTTGAGTAAAAGCAGAAGTAGGTGAAATTACCTGTAATATATTTTATTTTAACACACCCCAAATATTATCATTTCAGTGTGTAATCAACATGATAAAACCTAATGCAATAGTTCACGTTTTTTTTTTTCATGCTAAGTCTTTAAAATCCAGCATGTGTTTCAGGCTTGCAGTGCATCTCATTGTAGAGCCAGCCACATTTCAGGTACTTCATGGTTGCAGGTGACTACGTACCAGGAGCCCAGTTCCAGGAGAGATGTGTCTTTAACGTCTCCCACTGGGATTATGAACTCGGCTGTTACTCCTTTTCTATTTCTGTCAGTTTTTATGTATTGATATTTTGAGGTTATGTTATTAGGTACATTCAAGTTTAGAATCCTCATCTTCTTGCTAGACTGAACTTGTATTAGTATGAGATGTTCTTTTTTATTGCTAGTAATGCTTCTTTCTTTAGACACTATTTGACAGTGATGTTGCCACGTCAGTTTTCTGTCCGTGTTAGCTTGGGTATCTTTTACTTTCACCTGTCTAAAAGACCTTCCATCTTAACATGTACCTCTGAATAGTGTATAGTTTTCACTGGAATCAGTTTGAGTATTGGCTCTGTTTATAATGTTGATATTTCAGTGTGTAGACACCATGTTGCTGTGTGATTTCTGTTTGTCCCACCTAGTCTGTGTTCTTTGCTCTTGCCTTCTTTTAGAAGTATGAAGTGTTTCTCTAGTTCTGTGCTCCTCTGTCAGGTTGTTGGGTGTACATTTGCAGACACAGCGTGTGTTTTACATTCAAGTCTAACTTAGTACTCTTACTGCCTCCCTGACACGACTGTTTCCTCCTTGTCACTGTCACACTTTAAACGGTTAGATATATTTTTGGCATTAACATCATTGTTTTGTAGAGTTAGTATTTACCCTCACAGTTACCTCATTGTTGGTCTTTACTTGTTTTTTATATTTCCATCAGAGACTACTTTTCTTTTTCCCAAAGCACTGCCTTAATATTTTTTTTTAGTTCATGTGTGTGGGTGATGAGTTGTCTCATTTCCATTTGCCCTCAAAGTCTCTATTTTGCTTTCACTTTCGAAGAGAGTTTTTGTTGGATGTAGAATTCCAGGTTGGTGGTTATTTGTTTTTCAGCATTTTACAGATGCCAGTCCATTATCTTCTGACTTCCTTGTTCTTGGAAAGCTCTCTCTCAGTGTTGTTGTGCCGTTAAAAGCCACACCCTTTTTCCTCTGAGTGCTTGAACATTTGCTTCTTGCCTTAGGCACCTGCAGAGCTGCTGAAACCAATGTGTGGTTTTCATTTTTGACTCAATGGTCTGATTCTTGAACCAACTCTTACCACTGTCCCTGTCAGTCAGTTCAGTCGCTCCATGTCTGACCCGTTGCAACCCCATGGGCTGCAGCACGCCAGGCTTCCCTGTCCATCACCAACTCCTGGAGCTTGCTCAAGCTCATGTCCATCGAGTCGGTGATGCCATCCAACCAGCTCATCCTCTCGTCCCCCCCTTCTCCTCCTGCCTTCAGTCTTCCCCATCATCAGGTTCTTTTCCAATGAGTCAGCTCTTTGCATCAGGTGGCCAAAGTATTGAGCTTCAGCATCAGTCTTTCCAATGAATATTCAGGACTGATTTGCATTAGGATTGACTGACTGATTGGATCTCCTAGTAGTCCATGGGGCTCTCAAGAGTCTTCTCCAATTCCCCAGTTCAGAAGCATTGATTCTTTGGCATTCAGCCTTCTTCATGGGCCAACTCTCACATCCATACATGACTACTGGAAAAACCATAGCTTTGACTAAATGAACCTTTGTTGGCAGAGTAACGTCTCTGCTTTTTAATATGCTGTCTAGATTTGTCATAGGTTTCCTTCCGAGGAGCAAGCATCTTTTAATTTCACCATCTGCAGGTATTTTTGAGCCCAAGAAAATAAAGTGTGTCACTGTTTCCACTGTTTTCCCATTTATTTGCCATGAAGTGATGGGGCTGGATGCTATGATCTTCATTTTTTGAATGTTGAGTTTTATGCCAGCTTTTTCACTCTCCCCTTTCACTTTCACTAAGAGGCTCTTTAGTTTCAGCCCCTGGAGGCATTTCTTATTCCCCTTTCTGTCTTTTCTCCACCATGAGGGTCCCCATTTATAGTTTTTAACAACATAGTTTAACAACAGATTCCTTCAATACATTCTATCCCTTTTCCCTCTTATATATATATTGTAACCGATCCGTCCTTCAGTTCACTGATCGTCTCTTCAGCTACATCCAATCTGATGTTAAGCCCAGAGACTGAGTTCTTAAATTCAGTCACTGTTATTGTAAAGTTCTAGATTGGTTTTGATTCTCAGAAATTTTTCCTTTTGTCAAGTATATTTTTGAACAGGTGACATTTGCATCTGATACCTCTAGCATACCTCTGATACGCTGATATATATCTCATACCTCTGGATCTGGTTCAGTTCTTTTTCTCTTGGTCCTGTTTGTTGTTACACCCTCTTTTGCTTGTTTGGTTGCATGTTGGACATTATGTTTGGAAAACCCTAGAGGTTCTGAGTGATGCTGCTTTCTCCAGAGTTTCCTCTGACGCAGACCTCCAGTGGGGACAGAGCTGTCTGTTCACTCAGGGCCTGAGGGACTTGAGGCTTGGGGGTCCTTTTAAGCTCAGTCTCAGCAGCCTTCACCCACCTTCCCCCCCGACCCCAGGGAGGAGCTTTCCAGCGTCTCCAGTGTCTGGAAGCCTGGGGTGCCTCCCAGGGCCCCGCGTTCTCGGCAGGTCCTGAAGCCCACCGTCTCTCCTGAGCACCAGGAGGTGACTGATAGTCAGCGCTCAGCCGGTTTGGGCAGAGTGTTGGGTACGTTTTCTGACATCCAGACTGACTCGTCAGGCCTGCGCTTGACTTTTTGTCTCCACACAGCCCAAGGAACCCTCCAGAGCTGTGTTAGCCAGCCCCCCTCTGACTTTTTTTTTCCCTTCCTTTTCTTCACAGAGTCAGCTTTGCTCAGATGCCCCGAGGGAACGAGCGGCCCTCTCAGTCTCCAGCTCCCTCACTGAGCTTCGCTTTTGTTTGAAATCTTGGATTGTGGCTGCCTAAGGACCTCTTTTAAACCTTATTTAGCTTTTCTAGCTCTTGGTAGGCTGACCTACAAGATGCTTGCGTCTGTCACTGGAAGTGGAGACACCCTGGGGGGTCTTCTGTCATCTGAAGCCACATGTAACAGTCACAGTAATTGTCTTGATCAAGTTTATTTGATACCAGGGAAAACAAGAACCAGGGGTCCTTGCTTGGTACCCATGGCTGTGTTTCTGGTCAGAGTCCCCAGCTTGCCTGGGCTGTTTCAGTGCCACGTGAACTTGGGAAGGAGGTGGAGCAGGCGGCCCACGCGGCCTGGAGACAGAGGAGCCGGTCTCCCCTCTGCCCTTGCCCCTGGCGGCCCAGGGCAGGCCTTGCATTGCCGGGCTGCTGGTGGTGGAGGCCAAGGCTGAGGAGGGAGGGGTTACGTGACCTGTATTCTGTGACATGGTCACATGTGGGTTTTCTTTTTCAGTTTGAAAAAATGACTGCTTTTAGTCTTCCCTCCAGTTTCACTTTAAGGTGGAAAATGAAGATTTTATTCGTAAAGTTGAGCACAGTGACCTTACAGTCTTTTTGAAAGCAACAGTTGATGTTTTAAGAACACATCTCAGAGAACTCCAGTAGATAAAGCTAAAAAAAGAGAACGTGTTCAGGGTGAACTGCGGGCAGGACCCCAAACTGTACCCTGTCTCTCCCAGAGTGTGTAATTGCTGAGATGGGTGGATATAGGACCCAAAGCACCCTGGGGACCGAGGTCCTCAAATGACAGCAGAGGGCCGGGCTGAGCCAGGAGCAAGTGGCCTGTGCCCTGGCGAGTGGAGAACCGCGAGGGTGGGAGTGGAGCCAGGAGAGGGGTGGGAGACTCAGGCGGGGTCTGGGAGGTGCTGGCTGTCGCGGCTCGAGGCAGGGACACCCCTGAACCTCCACCATGCAGTCCCCACGGGGCAGAGTCGTCTGGCAGCCGAGGGTCGAAGTAAAGAGGGCGAGTTCACAGCAGGTTGAATGAACCCCTGTACCCACTGTGGGTTCATTTTAAGTGCCTGGAGTGAGGTTGGTCAAGCCCTTGCTGAGCTCGAGTGAGGGAGTCCGACAGGGAGGACCGAGCTCAGGGTGAGAGTGAGGGGCAGCTAGCGTGGTGAGTCCTCCTCAGCTGAGTGGGTTCTGGGGACGCCCTTGAGTTCAGGGCTGCCCTTTCAGTAGCCTCACTGGAGGCTTGTTTGGGGGGTAGAGGGGGCAGAAGCCCACTTAGAAGACGTGCTCATTCCCAGGGGTGGTGGTTTCTGAAGGAGTTTATACTGGTTGGTTCGACTGTGACCCAGTACCTTGCAGGGTCGTGTTTGACAGGGGGCCTGAGCTGTGGGCACAGCCTGCCTTCTCCTGCACTGCGCACTCAATTGTTGACTTTTTGGCAGCCCCTCCCCCCCCTCTCTGCACCCTTGACAGTGGACCTGAGCCCAGCCCCCCTGTTGCCACGGAGCCCCTTGTGACCGAGTGGGTTCCAGTTCTGGGCTCCTGGGAGATGTGCTGGAGGCGGAGCCTTCATGCCATTTGGTGGTCATAGTGTGAGAGCAGTGGTCATAGTGTGAGAACGGTGTGTGTGAGAGTGGTGTGTGAGAGCAGTGTGTGTGAGAGTGGTGGTCGTAGTGTGAGATTGGTGGTGATAGCTCGGTAGCCGAGGTATCCTACCGTGAAACAGCGGTTGCCCCCGAGTCGGGGGCTGCCCCTATCCGCGAGGATGGGTCGCAGAAGGGCCCGCCTTTGGGCGTTATTCCAGCGCTGCAACCCCAAGGCAAAGGCGAAGACTAGGAAGGACTTGGCCTCGGCCCACGTCCTGGAAGCAGAGCAGCCTGAGGTGAGAGCAGCCGGGGGCTGGGCCCGTCAGATTGGCCCTCACCCGGCGAAGCATTGGGGTTGTGTTTCATTTTGTTAGCATGGTTGTGGGCCCTGCCGGGCCAGGGCATTCTGGCCTTAGTGGGCAGGATCGACCCCAGCAGGTTTACCTTGTAAGAGGTTGTGCAGTTGCTGCATGGAGGATGGGCGGGGGCCCCACAAGAAGGGAAACACTGGCTGGAGAAGTCACTGGGGCACATGGACTGAGCTATAGAGTCAGTCCTTGAAGCAGAAAGGGTAAGGCCCTTAATGTCTCCCTTCTTGCAAAGAAAGGATATACGGGCTGGAGGAATCTCTGGGGCATGAGGATCGAGCTAGAGAGTCAGTCCTTGAAGCAGAACGGCTAAGCCCGTTAATGTCTCCCATGTTACAAAACACACACCAGTGTGTCCAGTATTTTAATGACAGGTACCTACTGCTTACGTGTATGACATACACCCTCATAGCTACACATGTCTACTGCATGCCTCTTACAAGTGCTGGGCACTGTTCTGGGTGCTGAAAACTCAGTATGTAGTAGTGGATACGTAGCCCAGGATTTTTTTAATTTCTGCAAAGAAAAATAGAAGAACAAAAGACCCCGTGTGGTTCAGTTTGAGCAAGTTCACCACGTGGATGGCCCCATGCACGCAAATTGTGGTAAAGTACATATAACATAAATTTAACATTTTAACCGGTTGATTGAATGACTGGGTGGCTTCTGTGGAGTCAGGCTAACAGATGGCTTTGAGGTGCCATCCGCCTTTTTCCCAGAGGAACACTCCAAAGCCTCGTGGCCTTGTAGACCTTCCTTTTTTTCTTCACTTTCCCCAGTGGCTCCAGGTCTGTGTGTCGTTTAAGAATCTCTTTATCCACTTTGTTGTTAGGTTTACGTTTTGGAAAGTTTCTCAAATGTCCCTGGGTCTTGAGAAGGCAGGCTTGATTCCAGGTTCTCTCCTGCCGCATGCCTGCCAGGTCGAGGTGGAGGCTGAAGGCCGGTCTGAGTTGTGGTGGTCTGTGTGGTCTTGGGGTCAGTGGACCCCTCTTCTCTGGAGGGGCATGGAGATCCTTTGTGTGGAGCCTGGAGAGACTTGACAGGGTCAGTCTTCACAGTCTCGCTCTCTTTTTAATTTATGTTTGCATTTAGTTTCTCATTTAACTGTTTTCTAGGAATTTCCAACTCCCGAAGGATACACCTACAGGGAGCAGCTTTGTAAAGCCAAAGAGGAAATCGCTCAGCTGAAAGCTGAAAGAAACAACACCAGGGTCAGTAGGGGATTCTCACGTGTTGACATTTGCCCTTGGGGGTCACCGCTGGCCTCCGTGTGCTGTCTTTAAACTTTGTCTGATTTTCAAGTCATTTTCCACATCTTCCCGCTGAACAGACCAGGGTGGATCAGTTCTGGGTTCTCATACCTTGCTTCAAATTTCTGATGAGAGCTAATGTATTTTTTTAGTACATATGAGGGGGAGTTCTCTTAACTTACATTTTTGTCCACGCTACACTTTGTGTGGGATCTTAGTTCCCTGACCAGGGGTTAAAACCCATGATCCTTGAAGAAGTGTGGAGTCTTAACTACTGGACCCCTGGGGAAGTCCACTCTAACTTTCGACGGAACTGGCAGGATTCCGACGCGTGCCTTAGCATGTTTCCGGCTATAGCGTGAGGCTGAGAGGAGTTATCGCCCGGAATTCAAGCATGAGGTTGAAGGTGTTCCTTTGGCCCTGCCCTGCAGCTGCTGCTGGAGCACCTGGAGTGCCTGGTTTGCGATATATTCCACCCGTCGGGATGACAGCAGGCAAGCGGCAGGCGCAGTCCCCAGCCGGCATGAGGGTGAGGTGGAGGTGCTCAGGGCGCTGAAATTGCTCTTTGAACACCACAAGGCCCTGGACGAGAAGGTACCAGCCATCCGGCCATCCTGGATTTGTACACTTGCTGCCTTGTTAGGCGGATGATGCACATATTTATGTAACTAGTTGACTTTTTGAGCGTCTTGAATTCTTGTATATACATTTTTTTCTGTAAGAATTCAGAGTTTTATATGGTTAAAAAGCGTTGCCTGCATACATGCTCAGTCGTGTCCGAATCTTTGCAACCCTGTGGACTGTAGCCCACCATGCTCCTCTCTTCATGGGGCTTCCCAGTCATGAATACTGGAGTGGGTGGCCATCTTCTACTCAGGGAATCTTCCTGACCCAGGGATCGAACCTGCCCTCATGCATTGGCAGGCGGATTCTTTACCACTGAGCCACCTGGGAAGCCCCCAGTTAAAAAGTATTAGTTGGCATGAATGTCTCAAGATTTATTATATTCTGTATATCAATTTGCAGTTAAAAACTGGGTAATAATTAATTTAGGAGAACATTTTGTTCTCTCAAACTTAGAATTTAAAGCTGTTAACAAGCAGATTCTCTTGATGTTAAGATCAATGAGAGACATTCAAGGTATTCTGTGACAGTATCCATGTATTAGGGTGAGTATACACTAAGAAGTGTACTAACGTATATACACACATCAACACACAGTGACTCAGCCCCTTTTATTTGAGTTGAGAGCGTGATTACGAGTAGCACTCGAAAGGTGTAGTTTGTTAGAAGAAGAATTAGGTGCCACACATAAAGAGGTAAGTTTGATCAGTCTTTGTGTAATTTCCGTGAAGGGTTTGTCATTTGAATCCTTTCATTTTAAAAAAGAATGAAGGCTGTAGTGGTGGGCATCAGATGTTATTTATCTTTCTGATTGAGGACCCGCCCACCAGGGTTATTTTAATGACTAGTAAACTAGACTTGTGGCTCAGAGTTGCAGGATCTCTTAAGTACCCCTTTGTCCAGTAGAAGACAAATTCTGACTCTAATCACCTGGTGGTATTCGGGATGGATAGCATCACCATGTATTTTCTTTTTATGTTGTGTTTTCAGTTTAGAGTTGAGTTTTCCAGGTGGAGTTTTGCTGTCTTTACTTATTTCTTTACTCTGATTCAATTTTTTTTGGTTTTAGCAGATGATTCTTTCAGAGGAGAATAACCAGGAAAAGATACTAACGGACAGGGTGCTTGATGTACATCATGAGCAAGAAAACATGCCAAGCGCCAATGGAAAGGCAAGTCCTTGGTCTCGCTCTCTGTCTGGTTCTCGTCTTACCATCCAGTCTGTGCGGGGCTGTTGGGACCTCTCACCGATGCACCATGTAGGTCTGAGTGGCCACGAGGGTCCTGTGAGCTCCCAGAGCGCAGAAGGCAGTTTTGACCTCACAGATTGCCCGGAAGTACTGTGTTCCCTCCCTCCCAAAACCAGGCTGTGTAAGGCTTCCTTTCCCCTTAGAGACCCTCCGACGGCTCTCTAAGCCACAAGGAAGACATGGTTAAGAAGATGGAGCTCCAGGAAATCATAGAGAGGCAGTTGCGGGAGCAGAGCCAGATGGAGGAGCGCCTGGCAGCCCTCTCTGCCCACGTGAAACATCTGGAGGAGGACCTGGACACGGCCAGGAAGGACCTCCTCAAGTCCAAGGACATGAACAGAAAACTTGAGCGGGACATCCGCGAAGTGAGTGACTGCAGCTGTGTCTGTTGTCCT
>NW_027220112.1:0-34417 GCF_027580195.1 Bos mutus
CCTGACCTGTTTGTAACCCGGTTAGAAATAAGTACAGGAAATTCAAGAAGTCTAGAAACTCAAAACCCTCTGTATTGCTGTGACATCCACCCTCAGGATGGGTGGGATCCTGAATTCCCGGGACCAGTGTGAGTGTTGCACTTGTGCGGTGGGGGAGGGGCCCGTGGCTGAGCTGCACACTAGCCGGGCACAGTGGATCATTGATTAGGTTGCAATGGGTTGAAAATGTAACGTTAAGTAAAACTCATATTTAATCCAAGAAAGGTGAGAAAGACTGCTTTTGAACAATGCTGGATATGTGATTATCTGTCAACCAGTACTATCCCCTCCAGCCCTATCCTCTTTATTAATTGTTCCCATCATATTTATCTTAAAATTAGAGCACACAGGCTTTCAAAAGGCCCTACTATACATTATCAATGCTTTTAATAGCATTAAAAAGTTAGAAATAATTAAATTCCTGTTCAAGTTTTTTTTTTTTTTTTCAAGTCTAAAAACAATACTGTGCATATATTTTACCAATTCTATTATTGAATCAGCAGCATGGTCCTAATGTTGAAGAAGGTCCCTGGAAGCACAACAGGCCACTTTAAAACCTTCAGAATTTTTTTAAACACAAGGTTTTAAGTGTAAGCTGTTAATTTTCCTTTAAAAACAGAAAGAATGTAGATTAACTGAGCTTTTGTTTTTTAAACCTAATGTTCTAAGAAAAGTGTTTCTTTTTTCCAAAAACTAAAACAGCAATGTGTGTTGAAAACTGTGAGAAAGATATATTTATTTGAATTTAGATCTAAAAAATAACATTATTAGAAGGAATTTCATGCTCCAGCTGTGTGAGACCTCCATCTATACTCCAGGCCCATCTGACTTGCCTTAGGAGTCAAAATGGGATTGTGTGATTTTTTAATAAAAACCAAGGTTAAGACTTAGATACACTAGGAATGTTCTATAAGACATTTATATTGGACAGTCCTGACTAAAATTCACTCTTTCACTCAGCAAACATGCTCACAAGTATCCATCCCTAATAGGTGGAAGCTTTGGGTATTCCAAACCAGTGTTTGATCCAAAAGCTTATCATATTTAATTCTGGAGGACATTACAGGAAAAGCATTTTTAAAATTAAATTTTTCCGATTATCTAGACAAAAAATGAGTCTCTGAGATGGAGTTTTTATCACATTAGAAATGTCATAAGTAAATAACCATAAACAGAGGGCTGTGGGCTTTTAAAACCTACATTTTACAACACTAAAAATTTTTTTTTTTAAATCCATGAGTTTATACTGATTCCTATAAGACATAAAATAGATAGTAAGAAGGGAAAGCCCTTTTTTTTTCAGTAGAAGGTCAACTCACAAATGTAGACGGATGGACAGAAAAGTACCATATAGCAGCCATCCTTGTCATAAATAATTCAGACAAAATTCATCATTGTCTGAATATACGGTGAGTGTTCATGGGTTGGGGGAGACACAGCACTTTCATGGACTCAAAGCATCTTCTCAGATTAATTCTTTAGGGAAGAATTGTATTTTCAAAGTGGAAAAATCTGGCAAACACCTGGCTAAGCAAATAACCAGAGTGAATATTATTAATAGTGAGCCTACTGACACCCTTGACTTTTTTTTTCTTGTTTCTTTAAAAATTTATTTAAGTATTGTTGATTTACAATGTCTTAATTTCTTCTGTACAGCAGTGATTCAGTTATACGTATACATACATTCCTTTTCACATAGGTTAAATAAGCAAGGTGACAACATACATGTCATACTCCTTTCCCAATTTTGACCCAGGCAGATGTTCCATTTCTGGTTCTAACTGTTGCTTCTTGACCTGCATACAGGTTTCTCAGGAGACAGGTAAGGTGGTCTTTAAGTTTTCCAGTTTGTTGTGATCTACAGAGTCAAAGGCTTTAGTGTAGTCAATGAAGCAGAAGTAGATGTTTTCCTGAGCAGAAACCATAAGATCTACAAATTCTGGAAATGTACTTCCTGGTCCTTTACAGAAAAATTCTGCCCACCCTGCCTAGAGCTCTGCTGTCCTAAGTGTGGCCTGTGGACCAGCAGCATCGACTGTCCTAGGAGGCAGTTAGGACATGGAATCTATCCCAGACCTACTGACTCAGAATCTCCAGATCCCAGGTGAGTCCTGCTCACAGTACAGTTTGAGAAGCGCTGGTTTCGAGGCCCTGCTCGGTCATCCTGCGGATGCATCCTCCCCAGGTGCAGCCAGAGAGGACCAGGGGGTGTGGCCACCTGAAGCCCCGCCCCCTCCAGGCCGTGCTCTGAGCACCTGGACCCCAGAATCCCTGTTCCCATCCCCAGTGCCAGCCTCCCTCCTGGGGCCCATGTCCTAGCCTGACAGGTGGTCAAGATACTGCTGTTCATGGGTGGGAAGAGTGTGGCCTGATTTTGAACTTGAAGG
This sequence comes from Bos mutus, assembly GCF_027580195.1. Lineage (NCBI taxonomy): Eukaryota > Metazoa > Chordata > Mammalia > Artiodactyla > Bovidae > Bos > Bos mutus. The sequence continues at coordinate 2,427 of NW_027220112.1, forward strand.
ATAGGAGTGCTCTTGCTTGAGCAGCAGATTCCTCAGGGCAAAGGGAAGGTCAAAGCCAGAGGTGAGAAGAGCAGGGGAAGGGGGCTGGGGGCTGGGTCAGCCCCACCCTCTGCTGTCCTGCCTTCTGGCTTGGAGCTCAGTGTCCAAAACCCCAGTCTGCCAGGTCTTAATAGTTAGGAAGGTGTACTTGACAGTTTTGTTTGATTGATTTATAACTTCTAAATATTTAAAAATACACTATGGCCTTCATTTGTACTCTTGACCGAGGGCCCACGGATGTGAGTGGCAGGTCTATTAAATGTTTCTCTGAGTGTTCACAGGATCCCCTGCATCCCAATCCCCCAATCCACTGGGATGCTTGATAAAAATTCAAATTCCCAGGCCCCACTGTGTGACCTCCTGGATCAGATCTTTGGGAATGGATCCTAGGACTCTGCATTCTGACCTTTCCCCTGGTGACTCTGATCCACAGCAGAGCTACAGGAGCACTTGTAATTGGGGGGCGGGGCGGGGCGGGGTGGGGGTGGGGGGCGGCCAGAGAGGAACGTAGAGGGAAGCTGCCATAAGTGGCCGGAAGTGAGAGGTAGAGAGAGGGAGGTCCTAGGTCACAGGAAGACGCTGACCACAAGCTCACTCCGTTCCTCCTTCTCTCATGAGCCCTCACAACCTGGGCTGACCCCATCCCCGGGAGTTGGCTGCAGGGAGAAGCGGCCAGAACGGGGCAAGTGTGTCCTCCTGCTGACTGTGGGGCTCTCGGGGCTGCCCTGCAGAAGGAAGGACTGGAGTCAGGGGAAATAGGAGCAAAGGGGCTGTGGGAACCTGGAGGGACCACCTGGACCCACCAGGAGAGTCGGGCTGAAGGGCTGGGCAGATCTTTGGACAGGAGAGAACTCCGGGTCCTGCCAGGACATGGGAGGAGCGAGGACAGACTGTGGGGTCCCACCTGCCTGGGCTCAGGCTGCATCTGTCAGTTAGGAGTCGGATGACCTTGAGCAATTTCCTTAACCTCTGTAGGCTTGTTTCCATGTCTCTGAGATGGGGATCCTAACACCCTCTAGGCTTGTGTCACAGGTAAACGTGGTAATTAAGTAAAAACATATCTTTGCTATACAGGAGGGCGGAATATACAGTAGGACTGTTGTCGTTTACTGTGAAGCTTGTCAAGTTACACCTCTGTACTTCCTGATGCTTGATTTCACAGGCACTTATCTCTGGCTGTTAAGACCAATTTCCTCAAACCCCAGGCACAGGAAGGCTCCAGTTACAGGCATGTGCCAGACCTGTGCTTGACCAGTGACCTAGAGCTCCCTGAGCTTCCCTGTGCAGGAGCAACTCCTGAAGTTACTGCCAAGCTGCTCCTTGTGTCTGGTTCCCAGGATTTCCCTCCTGGCAAACCACATCTATGGGATGTGAGGGAATCCTGCTCACAGATTTGTGATGAACTGAGGAGGGGCTTGTATGAAACCTCCAGGGACAACTGTTCAGTTCAGTTCAGTTGCTCAGTCGTGTCTGACTCTTTGCAACCCCATGAATCTCAGCACGCCAGGCCTTCCTGTCCATCATCAACTCCCGGAGTTCACTCAGACTCACGTCCATCAAGTCAGTGATGCCATCCAGCCATCTCACCCTCTGTCGTCCCCTTCTCCTCCTGCCCCCAATCCCTCCCAGCATCAGAGTCTTTTCCAATGAGTCAACTCTTCGCATGAGGTGGCCAAAGTACTGGAGTTTCAGCTTTAGCATCATTCCTTCCAAAGAAATCCCAGGGCTGATCTCCTTCAGAATGGACTAGTTGGATCTCCTTGCAGTCCAAGGGACTCTCAAGAGTCTTCTCCAACACCACAGTTCAAAACCATCAATTCTTTGGCACTCAGCCTTCTTCACAGTCCAACTCTCACATCCATACATGACCACTGGAAAAACCATAGCCTTGACTAGACAGACCTTTGTTGGCAAAGTAATGTCTCTGCTTTTGAATATGCTATCCAGGTTGGTCATAACTTTCCTTCCAAGGAGTAAGCGTCTTTTAATTTCATGGCTGCAGTCACCATCTGCAGTGATTTTGGAGTCCAAAAAGATAAAGTCTGACACTGTTTCCACTGTTTCCCCATCTATTTCCCATGAAGTGGTGGGACCAGATGCCATGATCTTCCTTTTCTGAATGTTGAGCTTTAAGCCAACTTTTTCACTCTCCACTTTCACTTTCATCAAGAGGCTAAAAACAACTCTACCATACTGCAAATCACCACCAGGGGGCAGCAAAATCCACGAGTCCAGGTGGAAAGTTCATGGAATGAGGGACCAGGAAGGCCTCACAGCAGGCAAGAGGGTTGGGGCCTCTAGCTTTGCCTCATCCTCATTCACCCCACCCTCCACACACAGAAATGCACACTCCTACTCCTGAAGAATCACCTGATCCCTGTATATTCAGTTACCTTCTCCAAGTATAGTCCTTTATATCCTCAATATGACAAAGGCCAGTGTTTTGTAAACTTGGCTGCAAATTCAAATCACCAGAGGAGCTCTATAAAATCCCAGTGCTGAGTAGTCATCTCAGTTAAATCAGAGTCTCAGGGAGGGGAGGCAGGAGTCAACACTTTTTATTACTAAAACCCTACAGGTGATTCTACCCTGTTGCCAACTGAAAACCACTGTTGGAGGCAAAAGATCTTTCTTCCCAAATGGCAGCTGCTTTCATTCACATTTCTGACAAAACGTGGTCTACTGGAGAAGGGAATGGAAAACCACTTCAGTATTCTTGCATTGAGAACCCCATGAACAGTATGAAAAGGCAGAAAGATATGACACTGAAAGACAAACTCCCAAGGCTGGTAATTGCTCAATATGAAGAGTGGAGAAATAACTCCAGAAAGAATGAAGAGACAGAGCCAAAGAGAAAACAATGCCCCATTGTGGATGTGACTGATAATGGAAGTAAAGTCTGATGCTGTAAAGAACAATATTACATAGGATCTTGGAATGTTAGGCCCATGAATCAAGGTAAATTGGAAGTGATCAAACAGGAGATGGCAAGAGTGAACATTGACGTTTTAGGACTCAGCTAAAATAGACCAGAATGACTGAATTTAATTCAGATGACCATTTCTTCTATTAATGTGGGCAAGAATCCCTTAGAGGAAATGGAATACCCCTCATAGTCAACAAAAGAGTCTGAAGTGCAGGACTTGGGCACAATTTCAAAAACAACAGAATGGTCTCTGTTTCCAAGGCAAACCATTCAATATCACACTAATCCAAGTCTATGCCCCAACCACTAATGACAAAGAAGCTAAAGTTGAATGGTTCTATGAAAACCTACAAGACCTTCTAGGACTAATAGCAAAAGAAGATGTCCTTTTCATCATAGAGGAGTGGAATGCAAAAGTAGGAAGTCAAGAGATACCTGGAATAACAGGCAAATTTGGTCTTGTAGTACAAAACAAAGCATGGCAAAGACTAACACAGTTTTGCCAAGAGAACACACTGGTCATAGCAAACACCCAATTCCCAAAACAAAAGAGATGACTCTACACATGGACATCACCAGATGGTCAACACGAAAATCATGTTCTTTTCAGCCAAAGATAGAGAAGTCCATAGAGTCAGCAAAAACAAGACCAGGAGCTGACTGTGGTTCAGATCATGAACTCCTTATTGCCAAATTCAGACTTAAATGGAAGAAAGTAGGGAAAACCACTAGACCATTCAGATATGACCTAATCAAATCCCTTATGATTATACAGTAGAAGTAACAAATAGATTCAAGGGATTAGATCCAATAAATAGAGTGTCTGAAGAACTATAGATGGAGGTTCATAACATCATACAGAAGGCTGTGATCAAAACCATCCCCAAGAAGAAGAAATGTAAAAAGACAAAATGGTTGTCTGAGGAGGCCTTACAATTAGCTGGAAAAGAAGAGAAGCTAAAGGCAAAGAAAAAAGGAAGGATATACCCATATGAATGCAGAATTTCAAAGAACAGCAAGGAAAGATAAGAAAGCCTTCTTAACTGATCAATGAAAAAAAAATAGAGGAAAACAATAGAATGGGCAAGACTAGAGATCTCTTCAAGAAAATTAAAATACCAAGGGAACATTTCATGCAAAAATGGACACAATAAAGGACACAAACAGAATGTACTTAACAGAAGCAGAAGATATTAAGAAAAAGTGGCAAGAAAACACCAAACTATGCAAAGAAAATCTTAATGACCTGGATAACCATGATGGTGTGATCACTCACCTAGAGCAAGACATCCTGAAATGTGAAGTGAGATGCACCTTAGGAAGCATCACTATGAATAAAGCTAGTAGAGGTAATAGAATTCCAGTTGAACTGTTTCAAATCCTAAAAGATGATGCTGTAAAGTGCTATAGTCAGTATGCCAGCAAATTTGGAAAAACTCAGCAGTGGCCACAGGAATGGAAATGGTGAATTTTCATTACAATCACAAAGATGGGCAATGCCAGAGAATGTTCAAACTACTGCTCAATTGCACTCATCAGTTCAGTTCAGTTCAGTTCAGTCACTCAGTCGTGTCCGACTCTTTGTGACCCCATGAATCGCAGCATGCCAAGCCTCCCTGTCCATCACCAACTCCCAGAGTTCACTCAGACTCACGTCCATCGAGTCAGCGATGCCATCCAGACATCTCATCCTCTGTCGTCCCCTTCTCCTCCTGCCTCCAATCCCTCCCAGCATCAGAGTCTTTTCCAATGAGTCAACTTTTTGCATGAGGTGGCCAAAGTGCTGGAGTTTCAGCTTTAGCATCATTCCTTCCAAAGAAATCCCAAGCTGATCTCCTTCAGAATGGACTGGTTGGATCTCCTTGCAGTCCAAGGGACTCTCAAGAGTCTTCTCCAACACCACATTTCAAAAGCATCAATTCTTTGGCACTCAGCCTTCTTCACCGTCCAACTCTCACATCCATACATGACCACAGGAAAAACCATAGCCTTAACTAGACAGACTTTTGTTGGCAAAGTAATATCTCTGCTTTTGAATATGCTATCTAGGTTGGACATAACTTTCCTTCCAAGGAGTAAGCGTCTTTTAATTTCATGGCTGCAGTCACCATCTGCAGTGATTTTGGAGCCTAAAAAAAATAAATAAATAAAATCTGACACTATTTCCACTGTTTCCCCATCTATTTCCCATGAAGTGATGGGACTGGATCTCGATTCCAGCTTGTGCTTCTTTCCGCCCAGCAACTAAATGCTGGGTGGGAAGAAGCACAAGCTGGAATCAAGATTGCAGGGAGAAATATCAATATGCAGATGACACCACCCTTTTAGCAGAAAGTGAAGAGGAACTAAAAGACTCTTGAAAGTAAATGAGGAGATTGAAAAAACTGTCTTAAAACTCAACATTCAAAATACAAAGATCATGGCATCCAGTCCCATCACTTAATGGCAAGTAGATGGATAAACAATGGAAACAGTGAGATTCTTTATTTTGGGGGGGCTCCAAAGTCACTGCAGATGGTAACTGCGGCCATGAAATTAAAAGATACTTGCTCCTTGGAAGGAAAATTATGACCTACCTAGACAGCATATTATAAAACAGAGACATTACTTTGCCAACAAAGGTCTGTCTAGTCAAAGCTATGTTTTTTCCAGTAGTCATGTATAGATGTGAGAGCTGGACCATAAATAAAGCTGAGCACCAAAGAATTGATGCTTTTGAACTGTAGTGTTGGAGAAGACTCTTGAGAGTCCCTTGGACTGCAAGGAGATCCAACCAGTCCACCCTAAAGGAAATCAGTCCTAAATATTCATTGGATGCTGAAGCTCTAAACTTTGACCACCTGATGGGACGAACTGACTCATTGTAAAAGACCCTGATGCTGGGGAAGATTAAAGGTAGGAGCAGAAGGGGATGGCAGAGGATGAGATCATTGGATGGCATCACTCACTCTATGGGCATGAGTTTGAGTAAACTCCGGGAGTTGATGATGGACAGGGAAGCCTGGCATGTTGCAGTCCATGGGGTTGCAAAGAGTCTGACACGACTGAGTGACTGAACTGAAAGGAGTTGATTATGTGGGGTTCTTAAGTATTTTTTAGTCATTAATTTTTTTCTCCTATGTCTTAGATAGACATTGTTTTTAATAGTTGGTGTTTCAAAAAGAACATAATTACATAGCCCCCTTATTAGGAGGACTGAGTGTTATCACTATTTTCCTCCAGATCTAGTTCCAGGCCTGCCCTAGTAGGTGCTGAGGAAGGTTGGATTTTAATGACTCAGTGAAAAACCCTAATGGGGCATGTAAGAAATTGGGGAAGGACTCCTTTAGGACAGAAGACTGTGTCCACAGGAGGAAGTGGGATGACTCCTCCACCACCTGAGTCCTGCCTGCTCTCCTGCTTCATCTCCAGATTTTCTTTCACTCTAGCCTGAGCTCCAATGTGTCTTAACTGTTTTAGTTTCTCACACCCACTAACCTCTCCTTTGCTCTGGACATTTGGACCCATCTTTTTCTGCCAAGGAAACCTTCCCCCCACACACATATTTTATTGACAGACTTTTACTCTTCTCTCAGCTCACAAGTGAGACATGGCTCTACCCAGCGGGACTCCTTCTCCTTGAGATAAGGCCCCCTCCTTCCCTATCCCCCCCTCTCCTGATTCCCCTGTGTTGGCTCCTTTCTCCTCTCTTTCAGGCTGCAAGAGCAGCAGCTGTGTCTTCTCCAGGGACCCCAGAACCTGTCTGGGAGCCTGGGCACAGGTGGGCTCAGTATTTGGTGACTGACTTTGAAAACACCCAGGTGGTAGGTGAACAATTTTCCAAGTCTCAAATATGTCCACTTGCTTTTCTTTTCCCCTTGGACTTAGGAATTAGTGGCTATAAAACTTCAAGTGTTTGAGGGGAGGATTAGGACACCTGCATGATTTAAATAGAAGACAGTTGGAGAGAGTATGGAGAAAAGAACTGGGAAGTTCAGGAAGAGTATGGCCGACAGCCAGTTGCTGTGATTTGCACAAAGCCTGTCCTGTGTGTGTGAAAGAGGCTCCCAGGATGAACGTGCCATGGAGATGTTCCCTGAGGGCTTCCTCTGGCTGGTTCTCTGATATGCTGAGTCTCTGAGGTCAAGGCTGTGAATGGAAACTCAACTTGAGGGAAACATGTGTTGTGTCTCTTTGTATAAATGGTTGCTACTCTGCACCCCAAAACAAGCTGCTTAAATAGGGACGTCATACATTTTAAAGTGTCCAAATCTCTCATCCACTCCCAGGGAAGGAAGGACTGGTTGTCCCTGAGTCCTATCCTTCAACCTCTGAGAACTCTTCATTCACTTTCCCCAGAAGAGCAGGGCTGAGGGTAAGAGAAGGCTTGTCGTGTCTCCATCTCCAGCCCCCTGACTGTTGTGTGAGCCTGTGACTGAGAGGTGGGGAGGAGGGTGAGATAAATGAGTGTCCTCTGGTCCCACAGCCAGTCCTCCCCTGGCCCTGCCCCCAGCACCTCCACCCTTCCATTCCCTCTGCCCTTGTACTTGCCCTTGGATTTCCTCTAATATTCATTCAAAGCTTCCCAGAGTTCTATCTCAGAGCTGAAATCTTTCTTAAGCCATCTTTTCCTTTGTTTAAAATCTTATCCCTTGATAGTTGAGTGACTTCACTCAGGAGGACAAGGGGAGAACCAGGAGTATGGAAAAGGCAGGAGGGTCTGACGTGTTGCTTAGTTTATTATCTCACTTTTAAACTAGAGTGTGAGGCACTTAACACACAGCAAAGGCAAACATCACAGCATTTCACCAGAAGCAGATCCCCTACACCTGTGACAGGGAGGAAAATTAGCTTTGTTGGCTCCTGACCTCCATGTCCATGAACCGTGAACTTCCAGATGTTCAAACTGGTTTTAGAAAAGGCAGAGGAACCAGAGATCAAATTGCCAACATCTGCTGGATCATGGAAAAAGCAAGAGAGTTCCAGAAAAACATCTATTTCTGCTTTGTTGACTATGCCAAAGCCTTTGACTATGTGGATCACAATAAACTGTGGAAAATTCTGAAAGAGATGGGAATACCAGACCACCTGACCTGCCTCTTGAGAAACCTATATGCAGGTCAGGAAGCAACAGTTAGAACTGGACATGGAACAGCAGACTAGTTCCAAATAGGAAAAGGAGTACGTCAAGGCTGTATATTGTCACCCTGTTTATTTAACTTCTGTGCAGAGTACATCATGAGAAATGCTGGACTGGAAGAAGCACAAGCTGGAATCAAGATTGCCGGGAGAAATATCAATAACCTCAGATATGCAGATGACACCACCCTTATGGCAGAAAGTGAAGAGGAACTAAAAAGCCTCTTGATGAAAGTGAAAGAAGAGAGTGAAAAGTTGGCTTAAAGCTCAACATTCAGAAAACAAAGATCATGGCATCCGGTCCCATCACTTCATGTGAAACAGATGGGGAAACAGTGGAAACAGTGTCAGATTTTGGGGGGCTCCAAAATCACTGCAGATGGTGATTGCAGTCATGAAATTAAAAGATGCTTACTCCTTGGAAGGAAAGTTATGATCAACCTAGATAACATATTGAAAAGCAGAGATATTACCTTGCCAACAAAGGTCCATCTAGTCAAGGCTATGGTTTTTCCAGTGGTCATGTATGGATGTGAGAGTTGGACGGTGAAGAAAGCTGAGTGTCGAAGAATTGATGCTTTTGAACTGTGGTGTTGGAGAAGACTCTTGAGAGTCCCTTGGACTGCAAGGAGGTCCAACCAGTTCATCCTAAAGGAAATCAGTCCTGGGTGTTCATTGGAAGGACTGATGTTGAAGCTGAAACTCCAATAGTTTAGCCACCTCATGCAAAAAGTTGACTCATTGGAAAACACCCTGATGCTGGGAGGGATTGGGGGCAGGAGGAGAAGGGGACGATTGCCAGGGTCCAGCCCCGGTTGGATCCAGGGATTCCCTCGGGAGGACTGCGTTGGTGATTAAAAGGATAGATAAAAGGAGAAAGATCAGAGGCTCAATATAACTGGTTTACGTGGAAAGCCAATAAAACCTGTGATACCAGGTTTGCACTGACCAGGAGGCTGCAGGCGCCCTCTCGAATAGCAGAAGGTGCCCCACCTTAGGCACCTTCTCGAGTGGGTCTTAGAAGCCCGGGCAAATAAGTGGTCTCAGAGGGCCCCCGCACTCAATTATTTGTCCTGAAGGCAGAACAGAGAAGAAGAGGAGAGAAAAGGAAACAAGAAAGAACGACATGGGGAGACCAAGCTTGATGAGCATGGCCCACACTTTATTTTACAAAGTCGTTTTTATACCTTAAGTTGTGCATAGAGGATAATGGGGGGCGGGGGGAGGGTAGAGTCATGCAAGGTCAGCAGTCCTTGATCCTTATCAAAGCCAGGCTTTCTTTCTGAAAACTTATCATATGCCAAAGCTTTAGGTGATTTACATCATCTTCTGGCCAGGAGGCCTGTTAACATTTTATGACCCTTTCTTCAGAAAACTTATTTTGCTCAAAAGGTGATTATTCTAAAGTCAGGTGCCACCCTCCGAAAGCATTAGATAAAGTTGCATTCCTATAGGGCAAAAGTGTGGTGGTCTATAACAAGAAACAATTAACTCAAGCATCCAAGGTTATAAACATTAAAGTTACTACTTACATTTCTATATACCAACTATATTAATCAATACACTCCCAGGGACACAGTAGGTGAGGGATATGGAAACTTGGCACCAAGCATTAGCTAAACAAAGAAATCCTCTACTAGTTCTATTCTAACAATTTTAACTCTCTGAGAAGCTCTGCATTGTTAGAATATCTTAAGCTTCCCATGCCTCTTGTGGTTGGGAGGCTGTGAACAATCACATGCGTACCTGCAGGAGTCCGAACAAACCTGTCAGGCAAGCTAGAAAGTCATCAGAGGGGTTTGAATTGAAACACTCCTATTATGCCCAGGAAACTTATTAACTAGAGCTCTAAGTTGATTTTCTTCAGAGAAAGGTAGTCAGGGATAGCCCCTGTTAATGTCAGAAGAGTTGGTGAAAGTCGTGAAATAGTAAAACAGACAAATTTTGGTTTTGGGGTAGATGCTCGGGCAGGTCCAGGGGGCCTCTCCAGTTCTGATTCGCCTTTGCATGTCAGATCCTCTCCGCATGACCTTTGTCATGGGTGGGAACTCCCGTGCTGGCTCCCGCCAGACGGCGGAGGATGAGATGGCTGGATGGCATCACTGATTCAATGGACATTAGTTTGAGTGAACTCTGGGAGTTGGTGATGGACAGGGAGGCCTGGCGTGCTGCAACTCATGGGGTCGCAAAGAGTTGGACACGACTGAGCTACTGAACTGAGCTGACCTGACCTCCGTGTCACCGGCAGCTCCTCCCAAAACTCCAGGTCTTTGGTCTGTTCCTACCTCTCCTCAAACTGAAAGTAAAAGTATTAGTAGCTCAGGCATGTCCTACTCTTTGTGGGCCCATGGACTGTAGCCTTCCAGGCTTCTCTGTCCAAAGAGTATGAGAGTGGGTAGTAATTCCCTTTTCCAAGGGATCTTTCCAATCCCAGGGATCAAACCCAGGTCTCCCACATTGCAGGCAGATTCCTTACCATCTCAGCCACCAGGAAGCCCTCAAACTCATGTTTATTATCTGGCTCCAGTTGTTGGGCGGAGAAGGCAATGGCACCCCACTCCAGTACTCTTGCCTGAAAAATCCCATGGATGGAGGAGCCAGGTAGGCTGAAGTCCATGGGGTCGCTCAGAATCGGACAGGACTGAGCGACTTCACTTTCACTTTTCATCTTCATGCATTGGAGAAGGAAATGGCAACCCACTCCAGTATTCTTGCCTGGAGAATCCCAGGGACAGGGAGCCTGGTGGGCTGCTGTCTATGGGGTCGCACAGAGTTGGACACGACTGAAGTGACTTAGCAGCAGCAGTTGTTGGGTGGAAAATTATCTCATTCACTTATTGCATAATAATAACAAAAGAAAAGGAGTGGTATCAAGATAAGACTGAAGCTCATTATCCAATGTTTCAAAGGGAAGAAATAAATCATTCCAGAAACTGCCCTCATGTAAAATTCCAAATAAGTGTGAAAGAAAGTGAAAGTCACTGAGTAGTGTCAGCCTCTTTACAACTCTATGGGCATAGTCCATGGAATTCTCTAGGCCAGAATACTGGAGTGGGTAGCCTTTTCCTTCTCCAGGGGATCTTCCCAAGCCAGGGATCTAGCCCAGGTCTCCTGCATTGCAGGTGGATGTTTTACCAACTAAGCCACCAAGGAAGCCCAAGTGCAGTATTAAACCAATGGCTTGTGATAATTTAGAATGACCCAGAGGGATGGGATGGGGAGGGAGGTGGGAGGGCATTCAGGATGGGGAACACATGTACACCCGTGGTGGATTCATGTCAATGTATGGCAAAACCAGTACAATATTGTACTTAGCATCCAATTAAAATAAATAAATTTAATTAAAAAACAGAAAATGAAGCAGTGATCATTGGAACAATCTCTTGGTTCAATACATAAAGGATTGTAATGCCAAATTAAATGTATATGCTTATAATGGATCTGAAGGAAACTGTAGTGAAATCCTAGCATTAAGATTTTAGCAGGCATCTGTCACTTTCTTAAGATGCTCTTGAGGTACTGTACTGAGTATGAGTATATATATCCATACACACACATATATATATTCATATTAAGGTGATTAGTAAAGGGATGATGGTACTGTGTTTATCTCTCTCAAGTGTTTAGCTCTTAGAAATGTGTACTGGAGTATCAGTGGGTGAAATATGTATCTGGGAGTTGTGTTAAATACTGGTGGCACTACTGCAAAAGAGGACAGTTTAATGAAATGAGATGGACAACATGTGAATAATTGGTGAAGCTTGTTTCCTGGAAGTTCATTGTGCTATTCTACTTTTGGATATGTTTGAAAATTTCTATAAAAAAAAGTTTAAACACCTACTTGCTATGATAGGATATGAAAAAATAAGAACTAAAGACAGGGTCTTTGATCAGATGAATTCCCAGTGTTTTAGGGTTGGGAACTCACCATTCCTCATGATATTTCCTTAATAGGCAGGCACAGGAGAGAGAATTATTATTCATTATGTAAAAAGAAACTTGTATGTGAGTCAAGAAGCAACAGTTACAACCAGATGTGGAACAACTAATTGGTTCAAAATCGGGAAAGGAGTACATCAAGGCTGTATATTGTCACCCTGCTTATTTATCTTCTATGCAGAGTACATCATGCAAAATGTCTGGCTGGATGAATTACAAGTTGGAATCAAGATTTCCAGCAGAAGTATCAACAGCCTCAGATATGTGGATGATACCACTGCAATGGCAGAAAGTGAAGAGAAAATAAAGAACCTCTTGATGAGGGTGAAAGAGGAGAGTGAAAAATCTGGCTTGCAACTCAACATGAAAGAAAACTAAGATTATGGTATATGATTCCATCACTTCATGGCAAATAAAAAATGAAAAAGTGAAAGCAGTAACAGATTTTATTTTCTTGGGCTCCAAAATCAATGCAGATGGTGACTGCAGTTATGAAATTAAATGACACTTGCTCTTTGGTAGAAAAGGTGACACAAAGCTAGATAGTGTATTAAAAAGCAGACATTACATTGCTGACAAAGGCCCATATAGTCAAAGCTCTGGTTTTTCCCATAGTCGTGTATCCATGTGAGAGTTGGAGCATGAAGAAGGCTGAGGACAAAGAACTGATGATTTTGAATTGTGGTCTGGAGAAGACTCTTGAGAGTCCCTTGAATAGCAAGGATATCAAACCAGTCAATCCTAAAGGAAATCAACCCTGAATATTCACTGGAAGGATTGTGCTGAAACTTCAATACTTTGGCCACCTAATGCAAAGAGCCATCTCATTGGAAAAGACCCTGATGCTGGGAAAGAATGAAGACAAACTTCAATACTTTGGCCACCTAATGCAAAGAGCCATCTCATTGGAAAAGACCCTGATGCTGGAAAAGAATGAAGACAAAAGGAGAAGGGGGTGGTAGAGGATGAGATGGTTAAATAGTTTCACTGACTAAATGGACATGAATTTGAGCAAATTTCAGGAGACAGTGGAGGACAGAGGAGTCTGGTGTGCTCTAGTTCATAAGGTTGCCAAGACTTGGACATGACTAAGTGACTGAATAAGAAAATGAAAAACCAAGGGGATGAGGGCACAATTATATTTTAAAAAGAACAGCATTGCCTCTGCAGACAGATGTTCTAAGGTTTGCTGCCAGTGCCTCAGCAAGTTCATTCCAGAGCCCTCTCTCCATTGCCCTCACATCTCAGTTTGCTCTCCAGACCTCTAGACTTCCCTCATTCAAAAACAAGCCTGGGAGGAGTTCCCTGGTGGCACAGTGAATAAGAATCCACCTGCCAATGCAGGGGACACAGGTTCGATCCCTGGTCCAGGAAGATTCCACATGATGTGGAACATCCAAGCCTGTGTGCCACAACTGCTGAGTGCCCATGCTGCAACTCCTGAAGTCCACATACCTAGAGCCTGTGCTCTGCAACAAACGAAGTCATCTCAACGAGAAGCCCACACACCACAATGCAGAGCAGCCCCTGCTCTCCTCAACTAGAGAAAGCTGCATGAAAGCAACAAAGACCAAAAGACCAGCACAGCCAAAAATAAAACAAGTAAACAAACAATGCTGGGACTAACCTGCCTTCTTTCCTTTTTTATTTTTTTAATGTCACACTCTGTGGCAGGAGGGTCTCCGTTCCCTGACCAGGGAAAATAAGATTAAACCTGTACCTCCTGCATCCGGAGCATATAGTCTTATTAACCACTGGACTGCCAGGAAGTCCCTTTTTTTGTTGTTGCTTTTTTAACTTTGGTTTTTTTGACCTGCCTTGCTGATTTTCAATCAGTTCCTTGATCAAACTTTGACCCCACGTGAGAAATCAATTCCTTTATCAGACTTTGACACTATATGAGTGTTGCATCAACAAACTACAACAGGGTGAAAGAGAACTTTACATTCCACATACTATCCTTTTGCCACCCAACCAGGAGTATCCCCAACACAAGACCAGATTCCTTCTTCAGAGCAGGTGGAATGTTGAAGGAGAGAAGCAGAGAGAGGGTTGAGAACTGGATCATTGTGATGAGTCTGTCCACGCAAGTACTGCTGAGTTCATCTCCTGGTCTCTGCAGTCCCATCTGCTCATCTCAGCTCCACCTCCACCACTCAAGCCAGGTGAGGAGTATTTCTCTCCCGGAAGACAGAGGAAACCCTGCATTCACTCCAGCCCAGTGGTTCTCAACCAGGAACTGGTTTCCCCGAGGATACCTCACCAACAACGTCTGGACACATTTTTGGTTGTCACGACTGAGGGAGGAGGTGACTACTGCATCCAGTGGATAGAGGTCAGGGACTCTGCGACACACCATGCAATGTACAGGTCCTCTCACCAAGAAAGACTTGTCTGGTCCAAATGTCAACAGTGCTAATGTTGAGAAAGGCTGCTCTTGTCCCCCTGTAAAACCTGAAATGCATAATCAGGCTCTTTCTTTAAAGAGAACATCAGATCATGTCACCTCATTGCTTAAAACTTTTCAACGGTTTCCCACTCTTAGTAGGAAGATTAAAAACAAACAAAAAAAAACCTCCTTAGCTCCTTGAACTTGCATCACCTGACACTCACCTCCCCTCTTTTCTTATATTACTTGCAGTAACAAAACTAACTTTATTCCTGTTTTTCTAGAAAGCATCATATTTCCTCCTCCCTCACAGGGTCTTGCTATTCTCTCTTATAAGTCAATTTCTCCCCTCTCACCAGCCTCTCCCCCTTTTCCCTGCTCACTGCTGCCTTCCAATCCTTTAGGAGACCTCAGCTTGAAGGGGACTCCATCACAGACTCCCTCCGTGACCACCGAGTGGTCAGCAGTCTGAGGTGAGAGGCCACATGGGGAGAGAAACCAGGCCACCCCAGGTCCTCTGGCCATCCCAGCTCAGGCCGGAGTGGAAGTGAGGCCCATCTGGACACCCAGTGCCAGTGGGGCCCCTGGCTGTGGGCAGACCTGTGAGTGAGCCCAGGAGGCCAGCAACAACTCTGCCTTCATCAGCCTCACAAATGTATTGAGTAATGAAAAAGTGACCACTGCCTTAGGGTGCTTATGTCTCAGGTGGTTGATGTAGTGACAGACAGCAGATTCATTCTCCCTGGTGTTCCTGACTGTGCAGTAAGGAGAGCTCCTTGCTACTGTGGGGAATTCCCCCCTCACCTCCTGCTCTGTCCCCTTCACAGGACTGCTCTCAGGACCTGAGTTTCTGAGTCACGGTCCACTTGACAGGATGAGGCTCTCTCCCCAGTAGGTCAGTGAGTGGAGGTGGGGAGACTGTTCCCCCTACCATCTCACCTTCTTGTCCCATCAGCCTCCCTGGAACTGCAGTCCTGCGCTGGGCAGGGATGGTCTCACTTAGTTAACTCAAGAACCAGAATATGTTTCAAAGGGTCAGTATCTATTTCAGTAAGCAGGGAAAGAGCTAAAGATTTTCACAGTTTGTCTTTTCCCATATTATAAAGGGGAAATCACTTAGAGAATCACTTAGGCTTCCCTTGTGGCTCAGATATTAAAGAATCTGCCTGCAATGTGGAAGACCCAGGTTCAGTCCCAGAGTTGGGAAGAGCCCCTGGGAAAGGAAATGGCAATCCACCCCAGTACTCCTGCCTAGAGATTTCCACAGACAGAGGAGCTTGGCAGGCTACAGTTTATGGGGTCTCAGAGAGTTGGAAACAACTGCACGACTACACTTTCTTTCTTTCTTTTGGGAGAACACCCCAGGGCAACACCATCCCTCTTGAACCTGGTTTTTTACTGAGAACCCCCTTCCACTCTGTTCACATGAATCTCCACCTGCCTCCTGCAGGAGACTCATCCTCATGGGAAAACCCCATCCCCATGAAGGTCTCATCACTTGAGTCAGGCTCCATTCCCTGGCCAGTCACCAAATCTTTAGTATAACCTCAGTTTATCATGACAGGGTGTTTCTTGGGCTCAGGTCAGGAAGGGTGGGGGCATCTGAAGGAGAAGATGCTGTTGGTTTCTGGGTCTAGTGTGAGCCTGGTCACCCAGACAACAGATTTCCCTCAAGAGTCCCACTCTGAGAGGCTCCTGAGAGTCTGGTTCTTTAAGTCTTTGACCTGATAGAACAGGAAGGTGTATCAGCCTCACCTGGCTTCTATCAGGAGGGGAGGCACAGGTTTTCAGGAGTGAACATAACTTTTAAAGGGAATGATGCAAACTACAATGATATTAAGTCTAATTTTCTTAACTAGTCTGCTGCTTCTCCCTTACCTAGGTCTCTAGGAGAATCACACTCTTATTGAGCAGAAGAGGGTTGGATTTCTTCCTGTTCTGTTACCCACCTGCCCACATCAGACCCCAACAAGCGTCCTTTGCCAGCTGTGGCTAGTTCCAATAGAACTTGCTCTGGAGCACATGCTCCCCGCTAAAAGCCCTCCAGGGGCTGCTGCTAGTGGTTCATGTGAGTGGAGAGGGGCAGGGTTCTCGTGAGTCCGGGCTCAGCTGCGTAGCTACGCACCCAGATCCAGTGCCAGGTGCATCGTCTCTGCCCATAGCCCCCTGGCCACCATCTTGAGTCACAGCCCAGGGATCAGCATCTCTGCTCTCGGTCCTCAGAGCTGAGGTGTCAGTGGAGCCATTTCTCCCCAGGGAGTCTTGTCTGAAGGGCTAGGGATGGGAGGCCTCTGCAGGAGGTGACTTGTGAGCAAGTGAAAGTCAACTCAGCACAAAGGGAAAGAAAAAAGGTTAAATTTTTATTTTATGACCCTGATTCTAATTTCTGTTGTTTAGTTGCTCAGTCGAATCCAACTCTTTTGTGACCCCATAGACTGTAGCCCACCGTGCTCCTCTGTCCATTCGATTTCCTGGGCAAGAATATTGGAGTGGGTTGCTGTTTTTTTTTCTCCAGGGAATCTTCCCAACCAGGCATCAAACCTGCATCTCCTGTGTCTCCAGCATTGGTAGGCAGGATCCCACAAAAACTGGCTCAAACCAGCTACAGTCAAGATGGTGTTGAGCATGATCTGGTCACTGACCTCTAACTCATTACACCTTCATTAGAACACTAAAAATCATTCCCCTTGCACCATGACAGGCATTGTGATAGTTCCAAGGCTGACCATAAAAGGCAAAAAAATGTTCCATGACCCAGCTCCTGGCACTCCCCGTCCCTTCCTCAGAATAGCAAGAATATTCTTGCCACTCTCTATCCTATGAAATTCCCCAACCCATAAAAACTCACAACCCCATACTTTGGGGGCACTCTTGACTTCTGAGAAAGTCCACATTCTGTCTGTGGACTGTGTATCTCCCTGAATCAGTCCATTTTCACTCTACTTCAGCTTGCTCTTGTATTCTTTCCTGCAGAAGCCAAGGGCCCTCACTGGACAGCTAGTCTCAGGGCTTTCAGGACACAATAGCTCCTTTTCCTGTACCACTAGTAACCTGGAGAATGAAGGATAGAGATTATAGATCTAACCTGATTATAAAGTAGTTGACCTATATTTAAGAAGAATTCTTATTTATTGTCCTAGTGTCTCTTAAACTCTAGCAAAGTCTGATTTCTGATTTCCCAGCAGATTTTGTTTTTTAAACTTGTTTTGTTTTTAAAATCTACTTTTCTATGGGATTTTGGGGCTTCCCTGATAGCTCAGTTGGTAAAGAATCCACCTGCAATTCAGGAGACCCTGTTTGATTCCTAGGTTGGAAAGATCCACTGGAGAAGGGATAGGCTACCCACTCCAGTATTCTTTGCTTCCCTGGTAAATTCTTCCCCAGTAAAGAATCCACCTGCAATGTGGGAGACCTTGGTTCAATCCCTGGGTTGGGAAGATCCCCTAGAAAATTGAAAGACTACCCATTCCAATATTCTGGCCTGGATAATTCTATGGACAGTATATGGGGGTCACAAAGAGTTGGACACGACTGAGTGACTTTCATTTCTCTTTGCTTCATGGAATTTTAAAGGAAGGATGTAATTGGTTCTCATTTGCTCCCCAGCTGGATGGCACACACTTCATCTCCTCTATGGCATTCTCTCATCCTGGTTCCACACTCCATAAGCCTGTTGCTTCCCGCTTTCTGAATTTTCCAGACCCCAGGTGGGAAATCAGGATTTTCTATTTCATTTGTAACACAGGTTTATGGCCTGGGAGTCTCCTCTACAAAGCTGATAACTCTGCTGGCTTCTAGCAGGAGGTAAGGCATGAGCCATACTTGAAGGGGTTTCTATCATATCCTGTATCCCCCCTACTTTGGGGATGGTGATCACTGGGGACAGATGTCTCCAGCTCTCTGCCTCTCATTCCCAGACCTTTGCTCTCCTCTGATTTGGGTTTTGATCTGTCTTCTGTGGAGGAAATTGTGGTTGGCTGTTTTCTTGCCAATTGTGCTCTTTATACCAGCACCAGTACCCTTTAAGCTATAACCTCAAGAATTCCATTTTCATTCCTTTTACAAAAACATTCACACCCTAGCAAGGGACAGTCAATTTAATATTTTGGTAAAATATATTTCCATAATTGTTTCCACTTATTGAACATCTCTTCTGTGCTATGAACTGCAGTAAGCACTTTCACATCAATAATAACTCCATGAAATTGATACTGATTTTCAGTACCCCCTTTACAGATAAGAAACTTTGTTCACGGAATACAATTATCACCCAGAGGTGGAAGAGTTGTCCTTGATAGGAGGTGGCCTTCCTTATTTATCTGATACATCTGCTGGGAACCTAAGAGTTTCCAAGTTTTGGAGGGATCAGGTAGAAAGAAAAGACATGTTTTAGTTCTACTTACAAAGGTCTAATTTTCCAAATTGCTATTAAGTCATAATTATCTTGAAGAGAACTGTTTCACTATATCTGGAAAATGCAAACTTAAACTGGTAATATTTTAGACAAAAACTATAAAAATCATAGCCATATTCACTAGTTCACTCAGCAACTAATCCTTTTTGTTAAGAGTTTTATGAAGCCATTAGGCTTCCTGCTAGATCTATAAAATTTCTTACAAAGTTGACTAGCATGGTCTGAAATTTATCAGAAACCTGTATTTATCAAAAGTCCTTTCTATGAATCTTCTTGAACATGAAACACTTTTGCAAAACTGTCCAAGTACAACAATAGCAATCTGTAAATGATAGAAGATCTTTCCATAAGTGTGCGTGCTGCACAGGTTAATAAACTGTATTTCACTTGTTCATCTGTCTTACATCATTTGAATTTCCAAGGCTCCATCCAGAGAGCCTAGAAGTGTAAAAGAAAGAGGAATTTTCTCTCCCCTACACAGTAAAGTATACATAATGTAAAATGAACTTTTTAAACCATTTCTTAAATGCACTGCTCTGTGGCAGTAATTATATTCACATTGTTGTGAATCCATCTCCAGAATTTCTACATCTTCCCTTTAGATTTTATTAGGTTTGTCATAGCTTTCCTTCCAAAGAGCAAGTGTCTTTTAATATTATGGCTGCAGTCACCATCCACAGTGATTTTAGAGCCCAAGAAAATAAAATCTGTCACTGCGTCCACTTTTCCCCCATCTATTTGCCATGAAGTGATGGGACCAGATACCATGATCTTAGCTCTTTGAATGTTGAGTTTCAAGCCAACTTTTTCACTCTCGTCTTTCACCCTCATCAAGAGACTCTTTAGTTCTTCTTTGCTTTGTGCCACTAGAGTGATAACATCTGCATCAGTTCAGTTCAGTTGTTGAGTTGTGTCCGACTCTTTGTGACCCCGTGGACTGTAGCACACCAGGCTTCAACTCTGTATCTGAGGTTATTGGTATTTCACCTGGCAACCTTGACTCCAGCTGGTGCTTTATCCAGTCTGGGATTTTGCATGATGTAGGGATGGGGGAGCCTGGTGGGCTGCCGTCTATGGGGTCGCACAGAGTCGGACACGACTGAAGTGACTTAGCAACAGCAGCAGCAGTCTGCATATTAGTTAAATAAACAGTATGACAGTATACAGCCTTTTTGTACTCCTTTCCCAATTTTTGTTTGTCTGAAAAAGTATTCATTTTTCCTTCACTTTTGAACAATCATTTCACAAATTACAGAATTCTAAGTTGGTGGTTTTTTCTCTCAACACTTAAAACTTTTTCACTCTACTCTCTTCCATGTTTGCTTGGTTTCTGAGGAGAATTGGATATAATTCTTATCTTTATTCCTCTATAGCCAAAATGTTTTTTCTTTAATTTGAAAATAATATGCCTAGTTGTAGGTCCCCCCCCATTTCTGTTACACTGCTTTTTATCTCTAGCATTTACTCTTGGTTCTTTCTTAGAATCTCCATCTTTCTGCTTCTATCACCCATCTGTTTTTATATGCTGTATACTTTATACATTAGAGCCCTTGGCATATTATTCATGTTATTGTTATTGTTGTTTAGTTTCTTTTTAGCATTTGACTCTTTTGTGACCCCAAGAACTGTAGCCCACCAGGCTCCTCTGTCTGTAGGATTTCCCAGGGAAGAATACAGGAGTGGCTTGCCATTTTCTTCTCCAGGGGATCTTCCTGCCCCAGGGATCAAACCCAGGCCTCCTGCATTGGCAGGCAGATTCTTTACCACTGAGCCACCAGGGAAGGCATAGTTGCTTTTCAATTCCTCATCTGATATTTCCAACATCCCTGCCATGTCTGGTTCTGATGATGCTTTGTCTCTTCAAAAATATTTTTCTTTTTTCTTTTGCCTTTTGCAGTGTCTTGTAAGTTTTTCTTGAAATGCAGACATGATGTCCTGGATTAAAGGCACTGCTATAAGAGGGCTTTAGTAATGAGGAGGTGAGGTGTGAGGGCAGGCAGATCCCATGATTAGGTCTCAGCCCCTCAGTAAGCCTCTTCCTCTGGACTGTGAACCTCACAAGTGTTTCTCATTTTTCTCTCCCCTACCCCATCCCTTGTGTGGGACAGAATGGCTTGAGCCAGCTGGAGCTGGATATTCCCTTCTCTGAGGTCAGTTGGGTTCAGTTAATACCCTAGAGGGTTAGACTCTAGTACTAGTTTTCCTCTAGGGCCTTCTTAAGAGGACTGAGTGTTCTGGTCTATTTCAAATTGGCTACCCCCTATCACCCCACTCCCAGCAGGAAGGCTGAGGGGATTTTCCCTGGTATTCCTGTAGGATCCTGGTGAAGCTCCTGGAGGTAAATCTCACAATATTGTGAGTCCCCCCATGACTGGGTCCCCTGGAGTTTTTACTTTCAGATTGTTGACACTGAGCCTCCAGCAGTTTGTCAGTTATGGCTCTGGTTTCTTCCCCAAGCACAGGTTCCCATGGTCGTTTCACCCTGAGGAAGCCTCAACTTCCTCTGTTCACCTGTGAGCCTCCCCAGTCTTGGGGGTGGCAGTTTGCCTCCTCTGACAGATGCAAGAGCAGGTTTCCCTTTCCTCTCTCTTTTTTTTTTTAATCTACACTCACCTAAGTTATCTTATCCAATACCATGGAATTTTTTTTATTTTTTTTTTTTTTTTTGCTCCCAGGTTTGCAGAAGACTGACTCCCTGGTTTTGGCTAAGTTTCTCCTCTAAGAAGCCTTCTTGACCACCCAATTTAAAGCAGGGCTTGCCAGCCATCTCCAGCCACTATCACTTCCTGTTCTTCAGATTCCTCATCAAACCTAATGTTATCTTGTTCATCCATTTACTTTTTAACCATCTATCTCCCACTACTTCAATGTGAACACCATGAGAAGATAAACCTTACATATCTTGTAGTCCATTGATTCCCAGTGCTTTGAAAGGTAGATGTATGGTAGATGTTCAAAAGCACTTGTTTAAAAATAATTCATAATTTGTTCAATCATGTTGCTATTGCTAAACTTAGAAGTTAGGATATTTCTAAATCCTATTACAATTTAATAATAACCACTGTTCTGAGAAACATTTGCATATAAATAAAATTGTGTATAAATAGTTCTCTATAAATGACTTTTTTGCCTTCATCATCATGTAAGTAAAAATCCTATTGAGTCAAAAAAGATGAATGTTTTTAAGGCTCTTAATAGATATTGTCAGATTATGTTCTGAAAATGCTTTTCTAATTTACAGTTTACCAATAGACTACAGTGCCTACCACACTTTTCACTAGTGTGGGCTATTCTGGTTTTTAAAGAGTGTTGCTTATTTAAAAGATGAGAATGAATATACTTATACATTTATATTTGTATCATTTTGCAGCAATTTTCTTTTTACCTATTCCTTTTCTAGATTGTGAGCCTAATGAAAGCAGGGTTTTCATCTTTTTAGGTATATTATTTTCTGAGAACACCCTTATCAACTCTTATCAGTTTCCAGACAACTTATCTCAATAATGGACTAGTTTTCCAAAAGGCTTAAAACAAAATAACTGAAGCTCCCAAGTATTATTATAATATCTTAATGTTGTTGTTTAGTCACTCAGTCATCTTCGTTTGTCAGAGAAGGCAGTGGCACCCCACTCCAGTACTCTTGCCTGGAAAATCCCATGGACGGAGGAGCCTGGTGGGCTGCAGTCCATGGGGTCGATAAAAGTCAGACACGACTGATTGACTTCACTTTCACTTTTCACTTTCATGCATTGGAGAAGGAAATGGCAACCCACTCCAGTGTTCTTGCCTAGAGAATCCCAGGGATGGGGGAGCCTGGTGGGCTGCCTTCTATGGGGTCACACAGAGTTGGACATGACTGAAGGCTTAGCAGCAGCAGCAGCAGCATCCTCTTTTGTACCACATGGACTGTAACTGCCTGGCCCCTCTGTCCATGGGATTTCCCAGGCAAAAACACTGGAGTGTGTTGCCATTTCCTTCTCCAGGGGATCTTCCTGACCCAGGGATCGAACCCGGGCCTCCTGATTGGCAAGCAGATTCTTTACCACTGAGCCCCCAGGGAAGCCATTGGCCCAAATTGAGAAGTTTTGCTTAATTTTTTACATCAGGTCTCTATATGATAGTCAATGATGCAAATGGGACTGAGGGCCAGTGGGAAGTGAGACGGAACTCATCACTAACAACAAAGTTCTGAAATGTGAGTGTGACTTCTTTCCATGAATTAGATCACATTTGAAATTTGTATACTAACATGACTCTTACTTATTTGCTTTCTTGAGTGGGAGAGAAATTTTTGGTGCTAAAGCCTTTCCACTGGTTACAGCCGTGCTATCCATAGAAATATACAGTGAAACACATCTGTAAATTTTAATTTGTAGTAGCCATGTGAAAAAGTTAATAGGGACAAATAATAGTAGTAAGATTTTTTTAAGCCAATGTGTCAAAAATACTATATCAACGTGTAATAAATATAAAAAATCATTGAGGCATAAAGAGTTTTATGCTGTCTTTGAAATCTGTGTTGTATTGTACAATTAAAGGACACTTCAGTTTGGACCAGATGCATTTCAAGACCTCAGAATCATCATGTGAATAGTGCTACTGTATTAATATTATAAACCCAAGGTTTATAATATTAAAAAGTATTTTCATGGGCTCAAAGAGGAAGTGAATATAGTTTTCAATACTTGGAATGATGTTCCTCAGAGGTTTCATAGTTTGGGTTTTCCAGTCACAGACTTTGAGGCAAACATTTGAGTGAAAGTGGTTTATTTTAGAAGTGATCCCAGGAAAACACATGTAGGAAGTGGACAAGTGAGACAAAGTGGGAAGGAAACCAATAAAAAGTGTGTTAGCAAGAAAGTTACTGCTTTTGCAACTGGGCTCCTTCCCTTGTGGTCACCTTGGTAGACACAGTTATTCCAACTCATAGGCAAGGGCATTGGGGCATTTATCTACCCACTTCCCATCCATCACTGGTTAAGGGTTGAATCCAAGGTTTTGGGCTTGCTTTTCATATGGCCCCAGTGTGCTTCCATAGCTAGAAAGAGGCCCTAAGTGGAGAGTTGCAGATAGGCAGTGACCTCCTTAGTCCTGGAGAAGAGTCAGAGGTCATGAGCTAGAAAGTGACAGCTTCTGCTCCAGCAGGTCACACTGTCCAAGGAGGGATCCTATTAGCCTCAGTATGTTACAAAGACTTGATGTTACAAAGACTCCGCTTTATACCACTCATCCTATTCACTTATATATCCCTAGCTCCTGGAATAGTAGGTGTTTAATAAATGTTGACTGTATGACTTTCCCTGAGTGCCTGCTTTATTCTTTAAGGCTCTCAATGTAAATGGGGCACATGGTTACCAATCATGGGTCATGTCCTTAAAACTCCCTCATCAGAAAGGAAAGAGAGGTTTTCCCTTTCTAGCTCCAGCAAAAGCAAAACAAAAATCACCCTCACTCCCCGCCCCCTTCACTGCTCAACATTCTCAAGGAAGAAATCCAGTTGGTCTGGTTAGCCATGAGGTTATCTCTCAACCAAGCCCTTTGGACAAGGTCATGGCATATGATGATTGGCTAGATTTCAGCTGGGTACTCACTCCTGAGTTTACAGAGGTGGATATATCACTAGGAGAAGTGATAGAGAAATTATCACTATATTCAGAACTATGCATACCCACAGGATTATGTTTAAATTGTAAATCTCATTTTCTTATATGTCTTGGTTGAAAATGCTTGAGGACCAGCATTATCTCAGCTGAATCATTTTAGTACTGCTCTTATACCTGCTGCAGGTTTAACACTTGAAGCTTTGACGATTTGACAGAGATCCTATAGACCAGTCATTTTCAACCTTTTTGGAACCAGGGACTGGTTTCATGGAAGACAATTTTTTTCACGGACCAGGAGAGTGGGATGATTTTGAGATGATTCAATCACTTTATTTATTTTGCACTTTATTTCTATTATTATTACATTGTAATATATAATTAAATAATTATACAACTCACTATATTTCAGAATCAGGGAGCCCTGAGCTTGTTTTTCTACAACTAAATGGTCTCATCCAAGGGTGATGGGAGAGAGCGACACCTGAAGTGTGTTCTTATATCCAATCTACTTTGTGATCTTGCTTTGATTGCTGTCACTGCAGAAAACCCTGCTTTACAAAGATAGCTTGTTCAAAATGGAAGCAGGCTTTTCAGTGCTTTGTGGCAATCTCTGCCACAGAGAATATCCTGTGGCAGGATATTCTGCCTTGACTTTAGAATGTATAGAAATTTGAAGTTGTCTCAAACATACTTTTAGGTCATCATCATTTGCAGTCTCATGAAGCTGATCCTCTTTCTAGCATGAACAAAGTTGATTTACCTGGCTTATTCACAGATAGGTCACAGATCCATTCCTTCCCAGTTCAAGGGTCTTTTGCTGTTGGGATGTAATGCTCAAACTCTTTAGAAAGCTGAGATAGGTGATCAAAGACCACCTGGGAGAAAGAAGTCCCTGGCTCAGTCTTTTTCAAAATATCTGCTAATATTTGAAACATGTCAAAAATCTCAGTGTTCACTTGTCACCCCCATAGATCCAGTTTGGCACAGAATGCAGCCACTTTATTTTGTTGGATAACTGGTTGCCACATATATGTGTTGCAATGAACCCATAATTGAAGTAGAACTCTCAATATTTTATCTTAAATTAAGTTTCCTTTTTGTTGGTGGTCTTAGAGTCTTTTGCTGTCTCATCATTGGGTCTCTCCCCTTTATCAAAGAAGCTCTCCAGCTGTGTTTGTTTTTCACTCATTTTGGTAAAGTTAGCTGTGGGCTTACCAGACTGAGATGGAGACAAGTGTGCAGTGCAGGAAGAGCCGTTGATGGAAAATAATGGGCAGGCCTTGTGCACACTGAAATGAGTGTTGATTCTGACTTAAAGCCTATCACGAGATGCGGCTGTCCAGTTGAAGTACATCAACTCATGTTACTGTACAGCCTGCCAGCAGATGCAGCTTGTCACTTGCCACTCACTGAAAGGATTTTGATATGAGTCTGCAAGCAATTGTCTTATTTTGGTCTCTGTGTTGTCAACCTCTCTGCTCATGATAATCTGTGTTTGCAGGTGCTCCCCAGTGCTAGCATCATCACTTCAGCTCCACCTCAGATCATTAGGCATTGGATTCTCATAAGAAGTGTAAAAGCTAGATCCCTCACATGGGCAGTTCACAGTAAGGTTTGTGCCTCTATGAGAATCTAATGCTGCTGCTGGTCTGACAGGAGGTGGAGCTCAGGTGGTAATGTGAGTGATGAGTGGAATGGCTATAAATACTGATCAAGCTTCTCTCCCTTGCCCATCACTCACCTCTTACTATGTGGCCTGATTCCTAACAGGCCACAGACCAGTGGTTGAAGACCCCTGCTGTAGACCATACAATATTTTATAGTTTGCACAGATACAAATTTCCACCATGTATCCCTGAGGTTTGTTTGGAAATGAATCATCAAGTCCAACAAGATTGCATTTCTCCTTAGATATTGTTTTGCCCTCCTCATTAGAGTCAATGGCTGTCTTCATTAACTCGGCATAATATATTCAGTGTTCATCTGCTTTGTGGCATACATCAGTGTATCTATCTTGACAAATCATATCCTATTGCATGTAATTCCAGATTTCATTTGCCCATTCATAAGGTGGTGTACACTTTCTTCCTCCCACCCCTCACACCTTTATCTTTTATGAATAATGGTGTTATAACATTTGTAACTAAGTTTTCAAGTGGACATATGTTTTCATTTATCTTGGATAGATAACTATGAGAAGAATTTCTGGGTTATGTGGTAACTTTGTGGTTGTACCATTTTACTTTCCCACCAGCAGTATATGAGGATTCTGGTTTCTCTGCATCCTCTCCATCACTTGTTATTGCTCCTTTAGTCATAGTATTGAGCCATTTCAGATCAATAAACAAGTGCAGATAGAGGTCTTATGTCATCTCCCCTGTTTGTAAGCTCTGTGTCTGGCCTAGTGGTCCTGCACCTGAAAGGCATTCACTGAACATCTGTTCAAAACAAAGTTTTATTTGTATGTTGTTTTAGGTTTTAGTTTTTAGAAAATGCTCTCACAAATCCTGAGGCTCACAGTAACCCTGTAGGAAGTAGGATGAGTGAAGGATCTGGTCCCCTGGCTCTAGAGCCACTCTTCTCTGAACAATTTAATACTGGATTTCAACATTTCTTCTAAACATCGTATTAGTTTATGCTCAGAAAACAATGCTAAAAATTTTCAAAAAACTCTTAGTTTTAAAACATACAGCAGAAGCTGAAGGGACTGAGTGATTTGACAGTTTAGAGATGACAATTATGGTCCTGAGAGAGTTGGAACTGGAGAGAACAGTCTGGGGAATTGGGAAAAGGGAAGTCACCAGACTCCCAACTTCAGCAAGCAATTTCTTCATCTTTGAAGAAGAACTAGTAGCTGAACATTTATAGGGATGGAAAATGTAGAGAATTTCAAAGACAACTGGAAATTAGGTGAGGAGTGATTATTTAGATTGTAGATTGCATTATCTGAGAAAGAGTTAACACCAGAAAGATGGGTAATTGAAAACTGACGATTTTCAGCTCTGTCTTCCTTTTTGCAATAGAAAATTTCAAACCTGCATAAAAATTAAGAAAATAATATCAAGAAAATAGTATAATAAACCACCATCACGCCCATTAATAGAAAATAATCAACACATTGCCATTGTTAAATGTATGAGTTATAAAAAATATTTGACTACATTAAGGATTTCTTTAAAATTGATTTCTCCTCCAGCTTTATTGAGATCTAATTGACAATCAAAAATTGTATATATTTAGATGTACAACTTGATGACTTGACATACATATACACTGAAATGCTCATCATACTAAGCCAATTAATGTATCTATCACTTCACATCTTAATCATTTAGATTTTTTTTCTCTCTTTTATGTTGAGAACCCCTAAGCTCTACTCTCTCAGCAAATGAAAAGGACACAGTACAGAATTATCAACTGTAGCCACATTGCCATGCCCTAGTTCTGCAGGACATATTCATCTTGCAAACCTGAAGCTAAAAGTCATTGTTAATAACACCATTTTAGCCAAGGTTCATGGGAAATTATCAAAGAATAATGAGGTGATCTTGTTATAAGCCCCACAAACTTTGATCTTTCTTCATTTAGGATGAAAGGGAAGAAAAGCTTCTGAGCTGGTAAGGCAGCCACAGAAATAATTTATGACTTATGAGTGAGGGCCCAAGATTTTGTTCTCAGTCCTACAGTCATTGATTCATTCAGATAGCATATTCTTGGCTCTTTTCACACACTGACCATCCACCAGTGGGACAGTCATGCTGGACTTGGACTTGAATCCAAATCAAGATTCATCATTTACTGATTCGAAGACCTTGGAGAAGTGCTGTCTTTGAGCCTCATTTTTCTCATCTGTAAAACAGATAACACCTCCTTGAATAGGGCATTGTTTGAGTTAAAAGTGAAGCAAGTTCCCCACAAATGCACATAACCTGTGTTCTATAACATATGCCACTGTTACATGTTTGAGTTATAAAAAATGTTTGAATACATTAAGGATTTCTTTAAAATAGATTTCTCCTCCAGCTTTATTGAGCTGAGCTCATGATGAAAGAAATCATAAGGCAATCTCTCTGTCCCAAATTCCCCTTGTAAGAGGGCAGCAAAAAGCTCACAAGTGTACCCCTACAGTGTAACCTGTGAGATGCAAGACATCTCACATGTTGTGGAGTTCTCTAATGACAGCAAATTCATCTTTTGAAATCATTTGGAGTTTTCTAATCTGTCACATTTCTCTAAATCTTGCAGCTCTATAAGCATAATATGTGCTAAACCCTGTTGTTCAGTTCAGTTCAGTCACTCAGTTGTGTCTGACTCTTTGCGACCCCATGAATCACAGCACGCCAGGCCTCCCTGTCCATCACAATCTCCTGGGAGTTCACTCAAACTCACGTCCATCGAGTCGGTGATGCCATCCAGCCATCTCATCCTCTGTCATCCCCTTTTCCTCCTGACCACAATCCCTCCCAGCATCAGAGTCTTCCAATGAGTCAACTCTTCCCATGAGGTGGCCAAAGTGCTGGAGTTTCAGCTTTAGCATCATTCCTTCCAAAGAACACCCAGGGCTGATCTCCTTTAGAATGGACTGGTTGGATCTCCTTGCAGTCCAAGGGACTCTCAAGAGTCTTCTCCAACACCACAGTTCAAAAGCATCAATTCTTCGGTGCTCAGCTTTCTTCACAGTCCAACTCTCACATCCATACATGACCATTGGAAAAACCATAGCCTTGACGAAACGGACCTTTGTTGGCAAAATAATGTCTCTGCTTTTCAATATGCTATCTAGGTTGGTCATAATTTTTCTTCCAAGGAGTAAGCGTCTTTTTAAATTTCATGGCTGCAGTCACCATCCTGCAGTGATTTTGGAGCCCAAAAAGATAAAAGTCTGACACTGTTTCCACTGTTTCCCCATCTATTTCCCATGAAGTGATGGGACCAGATGCCATGATCTTCATTTTCTGAATGTTGAGCTTTAAGCCAACATTTTTACTCTCCTCTTTCACTTTGTAGTTCTTCTTCACTTTCTGCCATAACGGTGGTGTCATCTGCATATCTGAGGTTATTGATATTTCTCCTGGCAGTCTTGATTCCAGCTTGATTCCAACTTCTTCCAGCCCAGTGTTTCTCATGATGTACTCTGCATATAAGTTAAATAAGCAGGGTGACAATATACAGCCTTGATGTTCTCCTTTTCCTATTTGGAACCAGTCTGTGGTTCCATGTCCAGTTCTAACTGTTGCTTCCTGACCTGCATACAGGTTTCTTAAGAGGCAGGTCAGGTGGTCTGGTATTCCCATCTCTTTCACAATTTTCCACAGTTTAATGTGATCCACACAGTCAAAGGTGTTGGCATAGTCAATAAAGCAGAAATAGATGTTTTTCTGGAACTCTCTTGCTTTTTCAATGATCAAACAGATGTTGGCAATTTGATCTCTGGTTCCTCTGCCTTTTCCAAAACCAGCTTGAACATCTGCAATTTCACAGTTCACATATTGCTGAAGCCTAGCTTGGAGAATTTTGAGCATTACTTTACTAGCATGTGAGATGAGTGCAGTTGTGCAGTAGTTTGAGCATTCTCTGGCATTGCCTTTCTTTGGGATTGGAATGAAAACTGACCTTTTCCAGTCCTGTGGCCATTGCTGAGTTTTCCAAATTTGCTGGCATATTGAGTGCAGCACTTTCACAGCATCATCTTTCAGGATTTGAAATAGCTCAACTGGAATTCCATCACCTCCACTAGCTTTGTTTGTAGTGATGCTTTCTAAGGCCCACTTGACTTCACATTCCAGGATGTCTGGCTCTAGGTGAAGTGATCACACCATCGTGATTGTTGGCCATCATCAAATGTTTGGTGCCTGGTTTGTATTGGCCAAACCAAGGTCTTGTGCCCAATGTACATTGAGGTGAAACAAACTGAAAAGTTGGGGTTCTGAGCAGAGAAAGGTTCTTGCAAGGGTCAAGCAAGGAGTACAGGATGTTCATGCTCAGAAGGCTGGAACTCCCCAGTGGATTTCAGGGGAGGATTTTTAAAGGCAAGCTGAGGGAGAGAGTCCAGGGTACTTGATTAGCTCATGCACTATTCCGATTGATGTTGAGGAGCAGGGTAATGTAACAGGGGTTATCATCATAAATCCTTAGGTTCCAGTTTATCCTGGTCATCATGCAGTTAACTTCTTCCACCTGGTGGACATTTTAGCATCTGCAAAACAACTCAGGAATATGCACCAGACCCTGTTGTAAAGATTCTGTGACTGCTGTATGGCTAATCTATCGATGAAGTTTTTTTGTTATTACATCTTCACATTCTTCCAGTCATCCTTGAGCCAGCCTTTTGTGACTCAGAGGAGGCCTGGGAGACTGAAGCTTTTCTACAAACAAGAGCCAGGCAGAGGGCATGGGGTGGGGGTAGGGTCTATCCCAGGAAGGTCCCTCAGTGTCCTACTCCATTCCAGTTGGAGACCTTCCCACAGTGCCCTTGTTTGGTCCTGAGGAGGGCAGCATGTCCAGAGGGTGGGCTGCTGTCTCCTTCTGCCATCTTTCTCAGGGTTTCCTCTGCAGCACATGGGCAGCCTCTGAGCAGCAGAGATGGGCGGGGCCTGAGACTCCCGCCTCCTGTGAGTTCCTGGACTCAGAGCAGGAACTTCCGCAGAATTTGCAGCCAGGTGTGCTCCAGGGAGCTGGGCTGGTTGTGCCCCGCAGTCAGCCTGCCTGCCTGCCTTTATCAAAGAGCTGGTAGCTTTGCCTCCCACCTGTCTGGGGCTCCCAGCAGCATTTACCTGGGTGTCTCTTGGTCCTGCAGCCCCACACGTGGCATGCTGCATCCATCCTAGGCCTGTGGCAGCAGCTGTACAGAGTGGGTGCCTCAAAGGTGGACTCTGGAGGTTTCTCAGTCCTGGGAGGTGAGACCTGGCACACAAAGGGCACTCCACTCTCAGAAGCAGGTGTTCTCAGGCTCTGGCCCAGTGGACCTGTGGGTGGCCAGTCTCCAGCATCAGCGCCGGCACCTCCAGGAGCAGCAGGAGGCCCACCGCCTCCTGAGCAGGGCGACCCCGGTCTGCGTCCGCCTTGGCCGGCAAGATGCTGGCCGTGTCCCCGGAGGTGAAGACCAACCCGCTGCAGAAGGCGAACTTCTGCTCGCGCCTGTTTGTCTGGTGAGCACCCCATCTAAGCTGTGACAATTCCTGCAAGCACATGCCTGACACTGCTGGCTTCTTTTGGGGACCAAGGGACAAGGAGAGGGTGTGTTCGGGACTGGTGGCAGTAGGGGTGGGAGGAGGACCCAGGGACCTGGTGTCCACCTTATCCAGCTGCCTCAGAACCACTCAGCAATTCACTGTCAGTTCTGAAAGAAGCTGCAACTTTCACCCCAAGGAAGCAGCTTATGAACAACTTTATTTATCTAATCAGTGCCCTGCACCTTTGCCATCTTCCAATAATGTCCCCACCTTTCCCCATGTTCCTTAGGTGAACATCTGAATTCCAACTGCCCTGGGCTCCCTCTCTCACCCTGTCTATGGCCATGTCTTTCTTTTTCTCCCTGCCTCCCTCCCTGTGTGGTTGACTATT
>NW_027220113.1:0-21718 GCF_027580195.1 Bos mutus
CTGACCCGGGGTATTGAAGGAGAGATGGCCTGCGCTATTTATATGCTAATCAGAGATGTCAAGAATAATAGTTAGAGAGAGCTCAGAGAAAATTCGGTGGAAAAGGGCAGAAGCTTGGTTTGTGGAGACCAATCAAACTTCAAGACAAAAAGTTTGCACCATTTACGTGGCACAGGCACCCTCTCGAATGGCGAGGTGCTCACCCAGACACCTTCGAGTGGGTCTTGACCCAGGATAATTATGGCGTGGTGGGTTGCGCCCCAGATGGAGACTCAGCTGGAAGTTAAGGAAAGATGACAAGGAACTTTATGAATTGGGCTGTAGTTAAGTCTTTGACAGGGAGGCGAGATGGTGGTGAGGACGCCCCAGTGAAATCAGAGGTGGGGGCAAAAGCAATACATAGGCAGACTTGGTTTTTTGGGGAGATGCTAAGAATATCGGGTGGACTCCTGGGGCTCGATCCGCATTTGCGTATGCGACCCCCTTCCTCATGACCTTTGTCCAGAGTGGAATGCCTCCCGGCTCCGCACATGATCAGTGCATGCTCGAGTCCGATACCAGTGAATGATAGCCACGTGATCATGGCGGCACGATCCGTGATCAGCGCCTCTCAGTCCGTATCACGCATGATCACGTGATCGGTGAAGGACCAACCACGTGATCACTGCATGCGCGATCAGGTGGTCAGTTCTGATCAGCCGCGTGATCAGTGCTGCACGTCCCCGGTATCAGCGCCTGTCGTGTCTGCCGAGCCTGATCATGCATGATGACCAGTGATCAGTGCCTGACCACTATCGTGCAGCACGGTCAGGTGATCAG
The DNA here is from genome assembly GCF_027580195.1 of Bos mutus. NCBI lineage: Eukaryota > Metazoa > Chordata > Mammalia > Artiodactyla > Bovidae > Bos > Bos mutus. Next base: position 820 of record NW_027220113.1, read on the forward strand.
TGCATGTAGCGTGACAGTTCATGCGGATCCGTGATCGTGCCATGATGCCACGTGATCAGTGCATGCTCAGTCACGTGATCTGTGCCTGATCAGCCACGTGATCAGTGCCTGCAGAGTCACGTGATCAGGGCCTGCAGCATAGTGCCTGATTCCTGCGCTCATCTGCTGACAATTGCCTGCTGGAAGACCAATCAAACTTCAAGACAAAAGTTTGCACCACTTACGTGGGCGCCCAGGCCCTCTCCCGAATAGCGAAGGTGCCTCACCTAGACACCTTCAGTGGGTCTTAGCAGCCCAGGCATAATTAGTAAGCGTGGTGGGTTCCAGCGCTCCAGATGGAGACTCAGCTGGAAGTTAAAGGGAAGAATGACAAGGAACTTGATGAATTGGGGCTGTAAGTTAACTCTTTGACAGAGAGGCGAGATGGTGGTGAGGACAGCCCCAGTGAAATCAGAGGTGAGCACAAAGCAATACAGTAGGCAGACTCTGGTTTTTTGGGGAGATGCTCGAGAATATCCGGGTGGACTCCTGAGGCTCGATCCGCATTTGCGTATGCGAGCCTCCTTCCTCATGACCTTTGTCCAGAGTGGAATGCCTCCCGGCTCGGCATGATCAGTGCATGCTCAGTCACGATATCAGTGCCTGCTCAGCCGCGTGATCACTGGCGGCACAGTCACGTGATCAGCGCCTCTCAGTCGCGTGATCACCGTATGATAAACCGTGATCGGTGAGCGACCAGCCGCGTGATCACTGCATGCGCGGTCAGGTGGTCAGTTCTGATCAGCCACCTGATCAGTGCGTGCACAGTCCCCTGATCAGCGCCTGTCGGTCACTGATCACTGCCTGATAAACCGCGTGATCGGTGCCCGAACACCCCGTCATCAGTGCATGCGCCGGTCCGTGATCAGTGCGCGATAGCCCACGTGATCAGTGCGTGCACAGTCCCCATGATCAGCGCCTGTCAGTCACTGATCGTGCCTGATAAACACGTGATCAGTGCGCGATGAGCCATGTGATCAGTGCCTGATCAGCCACGTCATCGGTGCATGCGCGATCCGTCATCAGTGCATGATAGCCACGTGATCAGTGCATGCTCAGTCACGTGATCTGGACTTGATCAGCCACGTGATCAGTGCCTGCAGAGTCACGTGATCAGGGCCTGCTGAGCTGCGTGATTCCTGCGGCTCATCTGCATGACAATTTGCCATCTGAGCTGCGTGATTCCTGTCGGCTCATCTGTGACAATTGCCAGCTGAGCTGCGTGATTCCTGCCTGGTCACGTGCTTGATTGTGCCAGTTGAGCAGCATGATTCGTCACTGCTGAGGCTCCATGCTTGTGCCTGCTGATTGCGTGGTTTCGTGTCTGCTCAGCTCTTTGAGTGTATTGCCTCCCTGGGGTCCCTGTTGGGCGCCACCTGCGGGACCAGCCCCAGCTGATCAGGGTATTCGAAGGAGAGATGGCCTGGCGACTATTTATATGCTAATCAGAGATGTCAGAAGAATAGTATGAGGAGGCTCAGTAGGAAAATTCGGTGGAGAAAAGAGACTGAGTAGCTTGGTTTTCTGCGGAGACCAATCAAACTTCAAGACAAGAAGTTTGCACCACTTCACGTAGGCATGGCGCCCTCTCCGAATAGCGGAAGGTGCCTCACCTAGACACCTTCTCAAGTGGTCTTAGCAGCCCAGGCATAATTAGTAAGCGTGGTGGGTTCGGCTCCAGATGGAGACTCAGCTGGAAGTTAAAGGGAAGAATGACAAGGAACTTGATGAATTGGGCTGTAAGTTAACTCTTTGACAGAAGCGAGATGGTGGTGAGGACAGCCCCAGTGAAATCAGAGGTGAGAGCACAAAAGCAATACAGTAGGCAGACTCTGGTTTTTTTGGGGAGATGCTCGAGAATATCCGGGTGGACTCCTGAGGCTCGATCCCGCATTTGCGTATGCCGAGCCTCCTTCCTCATGACCTTTGTCCAGAGTGGAATGCCTCCCCGGCTCCCGGCACATGATCAGTGCATGCTCAGTCACGATATCAGTGCCTGCTCAGCCACGTGATCACTGACGGCACAGTCAGGTGATCAGCGCCTCTCAGTCACGTGATCACCGTATGATAAACACGTGATCAGTGAACGACCAGCCACGTGATCACTGCATGCGCAGTCAGGTGGTCAGTTCTGATCAGCCACCTGATCGGTGCGTGCACAGTCCCATGATCAGCGCCTGTCGGTCACTGATCACTGCCTGATAAACCGTGATCAGTGCCCGATCAGCCACGTCATCGGTGCATGCGCGGTGCGTGATCAGTGCATGATAGCCCGCGTGATCAGTGCGTGCACAGTCCCATGATCAGCGCCTGTCAGTCACTGATCACTGCCTGATAAACACGTGATCAGTGCATGATGAGCCATGTGATCAGTGCCCGAACAGCCACGTCATCAGTGCATGCGCAGTCACGTGATCAGTGCATGATAGCCACGTGATCAGTGCATGCTCAGTCACGTGATCTGGACTTGATCAGCCCCGTGATCAGTGCCTGCAGAGTCACGTGATCAGGGCCTGCTGAGCTGCGTGATTCCTGCCGGCTCATCTGCATGACAATTGCCAGCTGAGCTGCGTGATTCCTGTCGGCTCATCTGCTTGACAATTGCCAGCTGAGCTGCGTGATTCCTGCCTGGTCACCTGCTTGGTGTGCCAGTTGAGCAGCATGATTCGTCACTGCTGAGCTCCATGCTTGTGCCTGCTGATTGCGTGGTTCGTGTCTGCTCAGCTCTTTGAGTATTGCCTCCTGAGGTCCCTGTTGGGCGCCACCTGCAGGGACCAGCCCCAGCTGATCAGGGTATTGAAGGAAGATGGCCTGGGAGCGACTATTTATATGCTAATCAGAGATGTCAAGAATAATAGTATGAGGAGGCTCAGTAGGAAAATTCGGTGGAGAAAAGGACTGAGTAGCTTGGTTTCTGGGAAGACCAATCAAACTTCAAGACAAAGTTTGCACCACTTCGTGGGCATGGCGCCCTCTCGAATAGCGGAAGGTGCCTCACCCTAGACACCTTCTCAGTGGGTCTTAGCAGCCCAGGCATAATTAGTAAGCGTGGTGGGTTCAGCGCTCAGATGGAGACTCAGCTGGAAGTTAAAGGGAAGAATGACAAGAACTTTATGAATTGGAGCTGTAAGTTAACTCTTTGACAGAAGGCGAGATGGTGGTGAGGACAGCCCCAGTGAAATCAGAGGTGAGCACAAAGCAATACAGTAGGCAGACTCTGGTTTTTTTGGGGGAGATGCTCGAGAATATCGGGTGGACTCCTGAGGCTCGATCCGCATTTGCGTATGCGAGCCTCCTTCCTCATGACCTTTGTCCAAAGTGGAATGCCTCCCGGCTCGGCACATGATCAGTGCATGCTCAGTCGCGATATCAGTGCCTGCTCAGCCGCGTGATCACTGGCGGCACAGTCGCGTGATCAGCGCCTCTCAGTCGCGTGATCACCGTATGATAAACACGTGATCAGTGAGCGACCAGCCACGTGATCACTGCATGCGCGGTCAGGTGGTCGGTTCCTGATCAGCCACGTGATCAGTGCGTGCAGTCCCATGATCAGCGCCTGTCAGTCACTGATCACTGCCTGATAAACCCGTGATCAGTGCCCGATCAGCCACGTCATCGGTGCATGATCATCCGTGATCAGTGCATGATAGCCCACGTGATCAGTGCGTGCACAGTCCAGGATCAGCGCCTGTCAGTCACTGATCATTGCCTGATAAACACGTGATCAGTGCCTGATGAGCCATGTGATCAGTGCCTGATCAGTGCGTCATCAGTGCATGTTCGATCTGCGTCATCAGTGCATGATAGCAGCGTGATCGGTGCATGCTCAGTCCACGTGATCTGTGCTTGATCAGCCACGTGATCAGTGCCTGCAGAGTCACGTGATCAGGGCCTGCTGAGCTGCGTGATTCCTGCGGCTCATCTGCATGACAATTGCCAGCTGAGCTGCGTGATTCCTGCCTGGTCACCTGTGGTGTGCCAGTTGAGCAGCGTGATTCGTCACTGCTGATCTCCATGAGCTCATTGCCTGCTGATTGCGTGGTTGGTGTCTGCTCAGCTCTTTGGTATTGCCTCCTCAGGTCCCTGTTAGGTGCCTGTGAGGACCAGCCCCCGTGATCCAATGTATTGAAGGCGTGATGGTGCCTGGTCCACTATTTATATGCTGCGCAGAGATGTCAGCGTGAGAAGTGTATGAGGGCCAAGCTCCAGTGGTGAAAATTCGGCCCGAAAGGGTGTCTGCTTGGTTTCTGCGAGATCGGTGCTGGTCCTGACAAGTTTGGCCACCTGGTATGACCAGGCACGTGATCGAATTCTTGAAGGTGCCTGATCCTGCGCGATCCTTCTAGTGGTCTTAGTAGCCCAGGCATCAGCCGCGTAAGCATGGTGGGTTCATCGCTCCCAGATGATCACTCAGCTGGAAGTTAAAGGGGAAGAATGACAGGAACTTTATGAATTGGGCCTGTAAGTTAACTCTTTGACAGGCAGGCGAGATGGTGGTGAGGACAGCCCCAGTGAAATCAGAGGTGATCGGTGCACAAATCAATACAGTAGGCAGACTCTGGTTTTTGGGGGCATGATCGAGAATATCCGGGTGGACTCCTGCTGCTCCGATCCGTCATTTGCGTGATGCGAGCCTCCTTCCTCCCGACCTGATCAGTGTGGAATGCCTCCCGTGCTCCAGTGCGTGATATGTGCGTGATCGCGTGTGCGCCGATCAGTCAGTGCGTGATCAGCCGCGTGATCAGTGCGCACCAGCGGCGTGTCCGTGCATGCGCCCAGTCGGTCGCGTGATCAGCCACCTGATCAGCCACGTGATCAGTGATGTGACCAGCCACGTGATCGTGTCCCATGCGTCCCGTGATCAGTTCATGATCAGCCACGTGATCGGTGCGCCGATCAGTCACGTGATCAGTGCATGATCAGCCCGTGATCAGTGCGCGTGTCAGTCACGTGATCAGTGCCTGCGTGATCGCGTGATCAGTGCATGATGAGCAGTAAATAGCGTGATCAGTGCATGATCAGGCCCGTGCGTCATCGGTGTGCATCAGCCGCGTCATCAGTGTATGCGCAGTCACGTGATCAGTGCATGATCAGCCACGTGATCAGTGCATGATCGGTCCGCACGTGATCGCGTGATCAGTGGTGCGTGATCAGTGCCTGATCAGTCGCGTGATCAGTGCCTGCTGGCTGCGGCGTGATTCGGTGCGTGATTCATCGGCTCGTGACAATTGCCAGATCAGCTCGCGTGATCAGTGCCTGGTCACGTGCGTCGGTGTGCCAGTTGAGCAGCGTGATTCGTCACTGCTCAGCTCCGTGATTGTGCCTGCTGATTGCGTGTTCAGTGTCTGCTCAGTCTCTTTGTATGATCGGTCTGAGGTCCTGTTGCATGTTCAGCACGTGCAGTGACCAGCCCCGCGTGATCAGTGTATGAAGGAGCGATGATCGGTGACTATTTATATGCTAATCAGTGATGTCAAGAATGATAGTAGAGGTGCTCAGTAGGTGATCGCTGGTCAGTGCTGATCAGTAGCTTGGTTTGCGTGGAGTGCAATCAAACTTCAAGACGAAGTTTGCACCATCAATAGCCCACGTGATTGGTGCCCTGATCAGGCCGTGATCAGGTGCCTCACCAGACACGTGATCAGTGGGTCTTATCAGCCCAGGCATAATTAGCGCGTGGTGGGTGATCAGTGCATGCCAGATGGTGACTCAGTGCTGGAAGGTAAAGTGAAGAATGACAGAACGTGATCAGTGCATGATAGCAGGTGCTCTTTGACAGTGCGCGGCGTCGCGATGGTGGTGTATGACCAGCCCACGTGAATCAGTGGTGATCACAAAGCAATGACAGTGCAGACTCTGGTCGCGTGATCAGATGCTCGAGAATATCCGGGTGGACTCTGAGGCTCGATCCGCATTTGCGATTTATGCCCGGGCCTTGATGATTTGACAGCTGGCCTTTGTCAGTGTGGCGATGCCTCCCGTGCTCGGGCACGTGATCAGTGCATGCTCAGTGCGATATCAGTGCATGCTCAGCCGCGTGATCACTGCGCGTGATCAGTCGCGTGATCAGCGCCTGATCAGTCGCGTGATCGTGCATGATAAACCGCGTGATCAGTTATGACAGCCCGTGATTGGTGCATGATCGCAGTCGGTGGGCAGTTCATGATCAGCCGTCAAGTGATCAGTGCGCCTGCCGTCCCCTGATCTGTGCATGATCAGTCACGTGATCGGTGCCCGATCATCCCGCGTGATCAGTGCCGATCAGCCGCGTGATCAGTGCATGATCAGTCACGTGATCAGTGCATGATCAGCCACGTGATCAGTGCATGATCAGCCCGTGATCGGTGCATGGTCAGTCGCGTCAAGTGCTGATCGCCACCCGCGTGATCAGTGCATGATCCCAGCCCGTGATCGGTGCATGATCATCCCGTGATCAGTGCATGAGCTGCGTGATCCCAGTGCGCGAGTAGCAGCGTGATCAGTGCATGATCAGTCGCGTGATCAGTGTATGTCAGCCCGTGATCAGTGCCGACCAGCCACGTGATCAGTGCATGATCAGCCACGTGATCAGTGCATGATCAGCCACGTGATCAGTGCGCGGTATCCGTGGTCGTGTGCATGATCAGTCGCGTGATCGGTGCATGATCTGTCCGTGATCAGTGCATCCCAGCCACGTGATCAGTGCCTGATCAGCCCACGTGATCGGTGCCTGATCATCTCCCGTGATCGGTGCTCATGATTGGTGCACGTGTCAATGTATGAGTGTACGTCGCGTGTCAATGCTGAGCGGTCGTGATCGGTGCATGATCTCAGCGATCGTAATCATTGCATGATCAGCCACCCAATCAGTGCATGATCAGCCGCGTGATTTGTGCGCTGGCTCCATGCGTGATCCAGTACTGATTGTCACGTGATCGGTGCATGATCAGTCCGTGATCAGTGCCCTGATCAGTACGTTATCCAGTGCATGATTCAGTCCCGTGACCAGTGTCTGATCAGCCGTGATCAGTATCGATCGGTCATGATCAGCCACGTGATCAGTTATGATTGGTGCGTGATCAGCCCCTGCACGTGATCCTGTCTGCATCAACTGCGTGATGGTCGCGATCAGCCGCGTGATTCCTAACTGATCGCCCGTGATCAGTGCGGGTCAATTCGTGATCCTGCCTGCTCACGTGAGCAGTGCGCATGACGTCAGCTGCGTGATCAGTGCATGATCAGATCCTCGTGATCAGTGCCAGGGCAGTCATTGTGATCGGTGCGCTGATCAGCTGCGTGATCAGTGCCAGCTCAGCCACGTGATCAGTGCCTGGTAGCCCGCGATGACCATTGCCAATCAGGAGAGCAGTGCATTGACCAGTCAGCTGATGTCATGATTGTGCAGTGATGATTGCGTGGCCCAGTCACGTTATCAGTGCATGACCATTGCCACGTGATCGTGGCCCTGCAGAGGTACGTGATTCGCTCATGATCAATCACGTGATTGCCAGCCACCGCGTCATTCCCCTGATCTGCCTCAGTGTACGCCGATAGCCAGCGTGATCAATGCGCTGATCAGTCGCGTTCTCAGTGGATTGATCAGATCCACGTGATCATTGCATGATCAGCCACGTGGTCGGTGCATGTCAATCACGTGTTCAGTCTATGATCGCCGCGTGACCAGTGCGCGATCATGATCGTGATCGGGGCGCGTGATCCGGCCGTGATCAGTGCATGATCAGTGGCGTGATCAGTGCATGATCAGCCGCGTGTCAGTGCATGATCAGTCACGTGGATCAGTCGGGCTCGTGATCTGTGCGTGATCAGTGCGCGTCCTCCCGTGTATGATAAGCCACGTGATCAGTGCATGATTGCCGTGATCGGTGCATGATCAGCCACGTGATCAGTGCATGATCAGGCACGTGACCAGCGCATGATCAGCCGCGTGATTGTGCATGATCAGCCACGTGATCACTGTATGATCTGTCGCGTAATCAGTGTATGATCAGCCACGTGATCAGTGCATGGGCAGTCACGTGATCAGTGCATGATTTGCCACGCGTGATCGGTGCATGATCATCCGCGTGATCAGTGCATGGGCAGTCCGTGATCGGTGCGGCTCAGTGGCACGTGATCAGTGCATGATCAGCCGCGTGTCAGTGCATGATCAGCCGCGTGATCATTGCATGATCAGTCGCGTGATCAGTGCATGGTCAGCCACGTGATCAGTACGATCAGTCCGGCGTGATCAGTGCGCATGCCAGTCACGTGATCAGTGCATTTCAATCCGTGATCACTGTATGATCAGCCACGTGATCAGTGTATGACCAGCCACGTGATCAGTGCGCGATCAGTCACCTGATCAGTGCATGATCGGTCGCGTGATGTCGTACAGGATCAGCCACGTAGTCAGTGCATGATCAGCCCGTGATCAGTGCATGATCAGCCGCGTGTTCAGTGCATGCGTAGTCGCGTGATCAGTGTATGATCAGTCGCGTGATCGGTGTGATCAACCATGTGATCCCAGCCGTGATACGCAGTAGCCGTGATCGGTGCATGATCAGTCACGTGGTCGGTGCATGATCAGCCACGTGATCAGTGCATGATAGTCACGGTCGGTGCCTGATCAGTCGTGACGTTGCAGTGATGATCACGTGATCAGTGCATGATCAGCCACGTGATACTACGAAGTCATTTCGTGATCAGTGCATGATCAGTCGTGAACAATGTATGATCAGCTGATGATCTGTGCATGATCAGCCGTGATCCAGTGCATGGGCAGTCACGTGATCAGTGCATGATCGCGTGCGGGTAATCGGTGCATGATCCGTGATTCAGTGAATGATCAGCCGTAGCTGATCATTGCCTGATTGGTCCGTGATCTGTGCATGACCGAGCGTGATCATTGCATGATCAGTCGCGTGATCAGCACGTGATCAGCCCGCGTGATCAGTGCGCGCGGCCTCGTGATAGTGCGCGATTCATCGCGTGATCTGTGCATGATCAGGCGGGTATTCGGTGTATGATCAGCCCGCGTGAATCGGTGCATGCGTACCACATGATCGGTGGGATCGGTCACGTGACGGGTGTGTTATCGAACGTGAACAGTGCATTATCAGCCGCGTGACCAGTGCCCAGTGGTCCCGCGTAATCGGTGCATGATCAGTTCACGTGATCAGTACGTGATCAGTCGTAATCGGTGTATGACCATCCCGTGATCAATTGTGCATGACCAACCGTGATCGGTGCGCGATAGCCGTGATCGATTGTAACCAGTCGCGTGATCAGTGTATGATCGGCCACGTGATCGGTGCATGATCGGGGCACGTGATCAGTGCGCCCGATCAGTCACGCGTGATCGGTGTATGACCAGCCAGAAGTCAGGGCCTGTCGGTCCCGTGATCAGTGCGCGGTGCCATCACGTGAGCAGTGTGCCAGCCAGCCGTGATCGGTGCGCGGCCAGCCCGTGATCCCAGTGCGCGGCCAAGCAGGTGTTCGGTGCATGATCAGCCACATGATCGTGCAGGATCAATCGCGTGATCGGTATGATCAGTCACGTGATCGTGAATGATGCCACGTGACCGGTGCGATCAGCCGCGGGATCCGGTGCGATCAGTCGCGTGATCAGTGTATGATCAGCCACGTGAACAGTGCCTGGCGTGTTGACCAGGGTCTGACCGATCAGTGATCGGTGCGGGATAAGTCCCATGACAATTGCCTCAGTCCAAGTGACTCACTGCATGATCATCGCGTGATCATTGCCAGCTGAGCCGTCTGATTCTGCTATTCGGCTGCTTGATGATTGTAGCTGGGCGGGGCCGATTACATCTGGCCCCAGGGTCATGATTATTGCCTGCTGGTTAAGGCGTTTGTGCCTGCTCAGCTCTTTGGTTATAACTTCCTGCGGCACGTCATCAGTGCATGATAGCCACGTGATCAATGTATGATCAGTCACGTGATCAGTGTATGATCAGCTACGTGATCAGTGCATGATCCGCCACGTAATTAGTGCATGATCAGGCAAGTGATCAGTGCATGATCCCGATCCCGCGTGTCAGGTGCGCTGATCCAGGCAAGTATTCAGTACATGATCAGCCTCATATTCCACCGCCAAGTCAGAGCAAGTGATCGGTGCCGATCAGCCCGCGTGATCAGTGTATGATCAGCCGTGATCAGTGCATGATCAGCCACGTGATCAGTGCATGATCAGGCACGTGATCAGTGCATGATCAGTCACGTGATCAGTGCATGATCAGTCACGTGATCAGTGTATGATCAGCCAAGTGATCAGTGCATGATCAGTCACGTGATGATCATGATCGCGTGATCAGTGCATGATCAGCCACGTGATCAGTGCATGATCAGTCGCGTGATCAGTGCATGATCAGCCCGTGATCAGTGCATGATCAGCCACGTGATCAGTGCATGATCAGCCACGTGATCAGTGCATGATCAGCCACGTGATCAGTGCATGATCAGTCGCGTGATCAGTGCATGATCAGTCACGTGATCAGTGCATGATCAGCCCGTGATCAGTGCATGATCAGCCACGTGATCAGTGCATGATCAGTCACGTGATCAGTGCATGATCAGCCGCGTGATCAGTGCATGATCAGCCGCGTGATCAGTGCATGTGATCAGCCACGTGATCAGTGCATGATCAGCCGCGTGATCAGTGCATGATCAGCCGCGTGATCAGTGCATGATCAGCCGCGTGATCAGTGCATGATCAGCCCGCGTGTGATCATGTGCATGATGATCAGTCATGATCGTGATCAGTGCATGATCAGTCAGTGTGATCAGTGCATGATCAGCCATCGTGATCAGTGCATGATCAGCCGCGTGATCAGTGCATGATCAGTCACGTGATCAGTGCATGATCAGCCACGTGATCAGTGCTGATCAGCCACGTGATCAGTGCATGATCAGCCACGTGATCAGTGCATGATCAGCCACGTGATCAGTGCATGATCAGCCGCGTGATCAGTGCATGATCATCCGCGTGATCAGTGCATGATCAGCCCCGTGATCAGTGCATGATCAGCCGCGTGATCAGTGCATGATCAGCGCGTGATCAGTGCATGATCAGCCACGTGATCAGTGCATGATCAGCCGCGTGATCAGTGCATGATCAGCCACGTGATCAGTGCATGATCAGTCGCGTGATCAGTGCATGATCAGCCACGTGATCAGTGCATGATCAGTCGTGATCAGTGCATGATCAGTCCGCGTGATCAGTGCATGATCAGCCGCGTGATCAGTGCATGATCAGCCGCGTGATCAGTGCATGATCAGCCGCGTGATCAGTGCATGATCAGTCCGCGTGATCAGTGCATGATCAGCCGCGTGATCAGTGCATGATCAGCCGCGTGATCAGTGTGATCAGTGCATGATCAGTGCATGATCGTGATCAGTGTGCATATCAGCCCGTGATCAGTGCATGATCAGTCGCGTCGTGATCAGTGCATGATCAGTCGTGTGATCAGTGCGTGATCAGCCCGCGTGATCAGTGCATGATCAGCCGCGTGATCAGTGCATGATCAGCCGCGTGATCAGTGCATGATCAGATCCGTGATCAGTGCATGATCAGCCCGTGATCAGTGCATGATCAGCCACGTGATCAGTGCATGATCAGCCACGTGATCAGTGCATGATCAGCCACGTGATCAGTGCATGATCAGCCACGTGATCAGTGCATGATCAGCCGCGTGATCAGTGCATGATCAGCCACGTGATCAGTGCATGATCAGTCGCGTGATCAGTGCATGATCAGATCGCGTGATCAGTGCATGATCAGTGATCACGTGATCAGTGCATGATCAGCCACGTGATCAGTGCATGATCAGCCGCGTGATCAGTGCATGATCAGCCACGTGATCAGTGCATGATCAGCCACGTGTGATCAGTGCATGATCAGCCGCGTGATCAGTGCATGATCACGTGATCAGTGCATGATCGTGATCAGTGTGCATGATCATCCCGTGATCAGTGCATGATCAGTCGCGTGATCAGTGCATGATCAGCCGCGTGATCAGTGCATGATCAGTCGCGTGATCAGTGCATGATGATCGCCGCGTGATCGCGTGATCAGTGCATGATGATCGCGTGATCAGTGCATGATCAGCCACGTGATCAGTGCATGATCAGCCCGCGTGATCAGTGCATGATCAGCCACGTGATCAGTGCATGATCAGCCCGTGATCAGTGCATGATCAGCCCGTGATCAGTGCATGATCAGCCGCGTGATCAGTGCATGATCAGTCACGTGATCAGTGCATGATCAGCCACGTGATCAGTGCATGATCAGCCACGTGATCAGTGCATGATCAGCCGCGTGATGTGTGCATCATCAGTCACGTGATCAGTGCATGCATGATCGTGTGATCAGTGCATGATCAGCGCGTGATCAGTGCATGATCAGTCCGTGATCAGTGCATGATCAGTGCCACGTGATCAGTGCATGATCAGTGCCGCGTGATCAGTGCATGATCAGTGATCAGTGCATGTCAGTGCGTGATCAGTGCATGATCATCCGCGTGATCAGTGCATGATCAGCCACGTGATCAGTGCATGATCAGCACGTGATCAGTGCATGATCAGCCACGTGATCAGTGCATGATCAGCCACGTGATCAGTGCATGATCAGCCGCGTGATCAGTGCATGATGATCAGTCATCGTGATCAGTGCATGATCAGTCCGCGTGATCAGTGTATGCATGATCAGCGCGTGATCAGTGTGCATGATCAGCCACGTGATCAGTGCATGATCAGCCGCGTGATCAGTGCATGATCAGCCGCGTGATCAGTGCATGATCAGTCGCGTGATCAGTGCATGATCAGCCACGTGATCAGTGCATGATCAGCCGCGTGATCAGTGCATGATCATCAGCCGCGTGATCAGTGTGCATGATCAGCGCGTGATCAGTGCATGATCAGCCACGTGATCAGTGCATGATCAGCCGCGTGATCAGTGCATGATCAGCCGCGTGATCAGTGCATGATCAGCCACGTGATCAGTGCATGATCAGCCACGTGATCAGTGCATGATCAGCCCACGTGATCAGTGCATGATCAGTCACGTGATCAGTGCATGATCAGTCACGTGATCAGTGCATGATCAGCCGCGTGATCAGTGCATGATCAGCCACGTGATCAGTGCATGATGATCAGCCGTGATCAGTGCATGATCAGCCACGTGATCAGTGCATGATCAGCCACGTGATCAGTGCATGATCAGCCGCGTGATCAGTGCATGATCAGCCACGTGATCAGTGCATGATCAGCCCGCGTGATCAGTGCATGATCAGTCGCGTGATCAGTGCATGATCAGCCGCGTGATCAGTGCATGATCAGCCGCGTGATCAGTGCATGATCAGTGCGTGATCAGTGTGCATGATCAGCCGCGTGATCAGTGCATGATCAGTCGCGTGATCAGTGCATGATCAGCCGCGTGATCAGTGCATGATCAGCCGCGTGATCAGTGCATGATCAGCCACGTGATCAGTGCATGATCAGCCGCGTGATCAGTGCATGATCAGTCGCGTGATCAGTGCATGATCAGCCACGTGATCAGTGCATGATCAGCCGCGTGATCAGTGCATGATCAGTCACGTGATCAGTGTGCATGATCAGCCCGTGATCCCAGTGTATGATCAACCAGGTGATCGGTGCATGATAGCAAGAGAGCAGTGCATGATCAGTCAGGTGATCGGTGCGCGATCAGCTACATCATCAGTGCATCGCTAGCCAGGTGATCCCAGTGCGCTGTTCGTACGTGATCAGTGCCAGATCAGCCGTGGTCAGTGCATGATCAATCAGGTGACCAGTGCATGATGATAGCCCGTGATCAGTGCGCGATCAGCCACGTGATCAGTGCATGATCATGCGTGATCAGTTCATGTGCGTCGCGTGATAAGTGTATGATCATCAGTTCACGTGCATGTAAGTGCATGATAGTCACATGATCAATGTGTATGATCAGCCTCGTGATCGGTGAATGCTGAGTCCGTGATCCCTGCGCTGATTAGTCACGTGATCGGTGCATGATGAGCCAAGTGATCACTGCATGACAGTTCGTGATCGGTGCATGATAGTCACGTGATGAGTGCATGTCAGCCGCGTGTCAGTGCGTGATCGTCACGTGATCAGTGCATGATCAGCGTGATCAGTGCATGATCATCATCCGTGATCAGTGCATGATCAGCCGCGTGATCAGTGCATGATCAGCCGCGTGATCAGTGCATGATCAGTCGCGTGATCAGTGCATGATCATCCGTGTGATCAGTGCATGATCAGCCACGTGATCAGTGCATGATGATCAGCCCGTGATCAGTGCATGATCAGCCGCGTGATCAGTGCATGATCAGCCGCGTGATCAGTGCATGATCAGTCGCGTGATCAGTGCATGATCAGCCGCGTGATCAGTGCATGATCAGCCGCGTGATCAGTGCATGATCAGCCGCGTGATCAGTGCATGATCAGCCGCGTGATCAGTGCATGATCAGCCCGCGTGATCAGTGCATGATCAGCCACGTGATCAGTGCATGATCAGTCACGTGATCAGTGCATGATCAGTCGCGTGATCAGTGCATGATCAGTGCGTGATCAGTGCATGATCAGCCGCGTGATCAGTGCATGATCAGCCGTGTCGTGATCAGTGCATGATCAGTCCCGCGTGATCAGTGCATGATCAGCCACGTGATCAGTGCATGATCAGTCACGTGATCAGTGCATGATCAGCCGCGTGATCAGTGCATGATCAGCCACGTGATCAGTGCATGATCAGTCACGTGATCAGTGCATGATCAGCCGCGTGATCAGTGCATGATCAGCCGCGTGATCAGTGCATGATCAGTCGCGTGATCAGTGCATGATCAGTGCGTGATCAGTGCATGATGATCACGTGATCAGTGCATGATCAGCCACGTGATCAGTGCATGATCAGCCACGTGATCAGTGCATGATCAGCCCGCGTGATCAGTGCATGATCAGCCGCGTGATCAGTGTGCATGATCAGCAGTGCGTGATCAGTGCATGATCAGCCACGTGATCAGTGCATGATCAGTCGCGTGATGATCAGTGCATGATCAGCCCACGTGATCAGTGCATGATCAGCCGCGTGATCAGTGCATGATCAGTCGCGTGATCAGTGCATGATCAGTCGCGTGATCAGTGCATGATCAGCGTGCGTGATCAGTGCATGATCAGCCACGTGTGATCAGTGCATGTCAGTCGCGTGATCAGTGCATGATCAGCCACGTGATCAGTGCATGATCAGCCGCGTGATCAGTGCATGATCAGCCGCGTGATCAGTGCATGATCAGATCAGTCGCGTGATCAGTGCATGATCAGCCGCGTGATCAGTGCATGATCAGCCCGCGTGATCAGTGCATGATCAGCCGCGTGATCAGTGCATGATCAGCCATGATCAGTGCGTGATCAGTGCATGATCAGCCGCGTGATCAGTGCATGATCAGCCGCGTGATCAGTGCATGATCAGCCGCGTGATCAGTGCATGATCAGCCGCGTGATCAGTGCATGATCAGCCGCGTGATCAGTGCATGATCAGCCGCGTGATCAGTGCATGATCAGCCGCGTGATCAGTGCATGATCAGCCGCGTGATCAGTGCATGATCAGCCACGTGATCAGTGCATGATGATCAGTGCGTGATCAGTGCATGATCAGTGTGCGTGATCAGTGCATGATCAGCCGCGTGATCAGTGCATGATCAGCCACGTGATCAGTGCATGATCAGCCACGTGATCAGTGCATGATCAGCCGCGTGATCAGTGCATGATCAGTCGCGTGATCAGATCATGATCAGCCGTGATCAGTGCATGATCAGCCCGTGATCAGTGCATGATCAGCCACGTGATCAGTGCATGATCAGTCGCGTGATCAGTGCGTGATCAGTCGCGTGATCAGTGCATGATCAGGCGCGTGATCAGTGCATGATCAGCCACGTGATCAGTGCATGATCAGCCGCGTGATCAGTGCATGATCAGCCACGTGATCAGTGCATGATCAGTCCGCGTGATCAGTGCATGATCAGCCCGTGTGAGTCAGTGATCATGCGTGATCAGTGCGTGATCGTGATCAGTGCATGATCAGTCGCGTGATCAGTGCATGATCAGCCGTGATCAGTGCATGATCAGCCACGTGATCAGTGCATGATCAGCCCGTGTGATCAGTGCATGATCAGCCGCGTGATCAGTGCATGATCAGCCACGTGATCAGTGCATGATCAGCGCGTGATCAGTGCATGATCAGTCACGTGATCAGTGCATGATCAGCCACGTGATCAGTGCATGATCAGCCACGTGATCAGTGCATGATCAGCGCGTGATCAGTGCATGATCAGTCCGCGTGATCAGTGCATGATCAGCCCGCGTGATCAGTGCATGATCAGTCACGTGTGATGATCAGTGTGCGTGATCAGTGCATGATCAGCCGCGTGATCAGTGCATGATCAGCCACGTGATCAGTGCATGATCAGTCGCGTGATCAGTGCATGATCAGCCGCGTGATCAGTGCATGATCAGCCACGTGATCAGTGCATGATCAGCCGCGTGATCAGTGCATGATCAGCCGCGTGATCAGTGCATGATCAGCGTGTGATCAGTGCATGATCATCGCGTGATCAGTGCATGATCAGCCGCGTGATCAGTGCATGATCAGCCGCGTGATCAGTGCATGATCAGCCGCGTGATCAGTGCATGATCAGTGATCGTGTGATCAGTGTCAGTGATCAGCCGCGTGATCAGTGCATGATCAGCCATCGTGATCAGTGCATGATCAGCCACGTGATCAGTGCATGATCAGCCGCGTGATCAGTGCATGATCAGCCGCGTGATCGTGTGCATGATCACGCGTGATCGCGTGATCAGTGCATGATCAGTCCGCGTGATCAGTGCATGATCAGCCGCGTGATCAGTGCATGATCAGTCACGTGATCAGTGCATGATCAGCGCGTGATCAGTGCATGATCAGCCGCGTCAGTCAGTGCATGATCGCCATGATCATCATCATCCGCGTGATGAGTGCATGATCAGCCGCGTGATCAGTGCATGATCAGCCGCGTGATCAGTGCATGATCAGCCGCGTGATCAGTGCATGATCAGTCGCGTGATCAGTGCATGATCAGATCCCGTGATCAGTGCATGATCAGTGCGTGCGTGATCAGTGCATGATCAGCCACGTGATCAGTGCATGATCAGCCGCGTGATCAGTGCATGATCAGCCGCGTGATCAGTGCATGATCAGCCGCGTGATCAGTGCATGATCAGCCGCGTGATCAGTGTGCATGATCAGCCACGTGATCAGTGCATGATCAGCGCGTGATCAGTGATCAGTCGTGATCAGTGCATGATCAGCCGTGATCAGTGCATGATCAGCCGCGTGATCAGTGCATGATCAGCCGCGTGATCAGTGCATGATCAGATCCCGCGTGATCAGTGCATGATCAGTCACGTGATCAGTGCATGATCATCAGTCGCGTGATCAGTGCATGATCAGCCACGTGATCAGTGCACGTGATCAGTGCGTGTCAGTGCCGTGATCAGTGCATGATCAGTCACGTGATCAGTGCATGATCAGCCACGTGATCAGTGCATGATCAGCCACGTGATCAGTGCATGATCAGTCACGTGATCAGTGCATGATCAGCCACGTGATCAGTGCATGATCAGCCACGTGATCAGTGCATGATCAGCCGCGTGATCGGTGCATGATCAGCCACGTGATCAGTGCATGATCAGCCGCGTGATCAGTGCATGATCAGCCGCGTGATCAGTGCATGATCAGCCGCGTGATCAGTGCATGATCAGCCACGTGATCAGTGCATGATCAGCCACGTGATCAGTGCATGATCAGCCACGTGATCAGTGCATGATCAGCCGCGTGATCAGTGCATGATCAGCCACGTGATCAGTGCATGATCAGCCACGTGATCAGTGCATGATCAGCCGCGTGATCAGTGCATGATCAGTCACGTGATCAGTGCATGATCAGCCCGCGTGATCAGTGCATGATCAGCCGCGTGATCAGTGCATGATCAGTGATCAGTGCGTGATCAGTGCATGATCAGTCGCGTGATCAGTGCATGATCAGTCCCGCGTGATCAGTGCATGATCAGCCGCGTGATCAGTGCATGATCAGCCGCGTGATCAGTGCATGATCAGTCGCGTGATCAGTGCATGATCAGCCACGTGATCAGTGCATGATCAGCCACGTGATCAGTGCATGATCAGCGCGTGATCAGTGCATGATCAGCCACGTGATCAGTGCATGATCAGCCACGTGATCAGTGCATGATCAGCCGCGTGATCAGTGCATGATCAGCCGCGTGATCAGTGCATGATCAGTGCGTGATCAGTGCATGATCATGCGTGATCAGTCGTGATCAGTGCGTGATCAGTGCATGATCAGCCCGTGATCAGTGCATGATCATCCCGCGTGATCAGTGCATGATCAGTCCGTGATCAGTGCATGATCAGTCCGTGATCAGTGCATGATCAGCCACGTGATCAGTGCATGATCAGCCACGTGATCAGTGCGTGATCAGTGCGCGTGATCAGTGCATGTGATCGCGTGATCAGTGCATGATCAGTCACGTGATCAGTGCATGATCAGTCAGCGTGATCAGTGCATGATCAGTCGCGTGATCAGTGCATGATCAGCCGCGTGATCAGTGCATGATCAGCCGCGTGATCAGTGCATGATCAGCCACGTGATCAGTGCATGATCAGCCGCGTGATCAGTGCATGATCAGCCGCGTGATCAGTGCATGATCAGCCGCGTGATCAGTGCATGATCAGTCACGTGATCAGTGCATGATCAGCCACGTGATCAGTGCATGATCAGCCCGCGTGATCAGTGCATGATCAGCCGCGTGATCAGT
Source organism: Bos mutus (assembly GCF_027580195.1). Lineage (NCBI taxonomy): Eukaryota > Metazoa > Chordata > Mammalia > Artiodactyla > Bovidae > Bos > Bos mutus. Next base: position 19,737 of record NW_027220113.1, read on the forward strand.
GCATGATCATCAGCCCGCGTGATCAGTGCATGATCAGCCACGTGATCAGTGCATGATCAGTCGCGTGATCAGTGCATGATCAGCCGCGTGATCAGTGCATGATCAGTGCGTGATCAGTGCATGATCAGTCGCGTGATCAGTGCATGATCAGCCGCGTGATCAGTGCATGATCAGCCCGTGATCAGTGCATGCGTCAGCCCCGTGATCAGTGCATGATCAGCCCGCGTGATCAGTGCATGATCAGCCCGCGTGATCAGTGCATGATCAGCCACGTGATCAGTGCATGATCAGCCCACGTGATCAGTGCATGATCAGCCACGTGATCAGTGCATGATCAGCCCGTGATCAGTGCATGATCAGCCGCGTGATCAGTGCATGATCAGCCGCGTGATCAGTGCATGATGAGCTCGTGATCAGGTGCACGTGATCAGCCACGTGATCAGTGCATGATCAGCCGCGTGATCAGTGCATGATCAGCCGCGTGATCAGTGCATGATCAGTCGCGTGATCAGTGCATGATCAGCCGCGTGATCAGTGCATGATCAGCCACGTGATCAGTGCATGATCATCACGTGATCAGTGTGCATGATCAGCCGCGTGATCAGTGCATGATCAGCCGCGTGATCAGTGCATGATCAGCGCGTGATCAGTGCATGATCAGCCGCGTGATCAGTGCATGATCAGCCACGTGATCAGTGCATGATCAGCCGCGTGATCAGTGCATGATCAGCCACGTGATCAGTGCATGATCAGCCACGTGATCAGTGCATGATCATCCACGTGATCAGTGCGTGATCAGTGCGTGATCAGTCATGATCAGTCACGTGATCAGTGCATGATCAGCCGCGTGATCAGTGCATGATCAGCCACGTGATCAGTGCATGATCAGCCGTGATCAGTGCATGATCAGCCCGTGATCAGTGCATGATCAGCCACGTGATCAGTGCATGATCAGCCACGTGATCAGTGCATGATCAGCCACGTGATCAGTGCATGATCAGCCGCGTGATCAGTGCATGATCAGCCACGTGATCAGTGCATGATCAGCCACGTGATCAGTGCATGATCAGCCGCGTGATCAGTGCATGAGTCACGTGATCAGTGCATGATCAGCCACGTGATCAGTGCATGATCAGCCACGTGATCAGTGCATGATCAGCCGCGTGATCAGTGCATGATCAGTCCGTGATCAGTGCATGATCAGCCGCGTGATCAGTGCATGATCAGCCCGTGATCAGTGCATGATCAGCCACGTGATCAGTGCATGATCAGCCACGTGATCAGTGCATGATCGTGATCAGTGTGATCAGTGCATGATCAGCACGTGATCAGTGCATGATCAGTCACGTGATCAGTGCATGATCAGCCACGTGATCAGTGCATGATCAGTCACGTGATCAGTGCATGATCAGCCACGTGATCAGTGCATGATCAGCCACGTGATCAGTGCATGATCAGCCACGTGATCAGTGCATGATCAGCCACGTGATCAGTGCATGATCAGCCACGTGATCAGTGCATGATCAGCCGCGTGATCAGTGCATGATCAGCCCGCGTGATCAGTGCATGATCAGTCACGTGATCGTGTGCATGATCAGCCGTGATCAGTGCATGATCAGCCCGCGTGATCAGTGCATGATCAGCCCGTGATCAGTGCATGATCAGTCGCGTGATCAGTGCATGATCAGCCCGCGTGATCAGTGCATGATCGTCGCGTGATCAGTGCATGATCAGCCGCGTGATCAGTGCATGATCAGCTCGTGATCAGTGCATGATCAGTCACGTGATCAGTGCATGATCGCGTGATCGTGATCAGTGATCAGTGCATGATCAGCCCGCGTGATCAGTGCATGATCAGTGCGTGATCAGTGCATGATCAGTCCGTGATCAGTGCATGATCAGTCGCGTGATCAGTGCATGATCAGCCCGTGATCAGTGCATGATCAGCACGTGATCAGTGCATGATCAGTCAAGTGATCAGT
>NW_027220114.1:0-49082 GCF_027580195.1 Bos mutus
GTCTGCAGTGTCCTGTAAAACTTGGAGTGGGGGCCTTGCTAGAAAAGCACAATAACAGCATGGATTGCAAGTCCCTTGAAAGTCTACAATCCGGCACACAAGGTTAATAACTTTAATTCCCCAAGCAGATATGAAATGGTCAGAGGGACCAGGAAAAGCTGACTGGGGAAAAGAAATTCAGTCCACATGCTTCTGATTTAGTAAAGTAGCTGCTGCTGCTGCTGCTGCTGCTAAGTTGCTTCAGTCGTGTCTGACTCTGTTGAGTCAGACCCCAGAGTTGGCAGCCCACCAGGCTCCCCCACCCCTGGGGTTCTCCAAGCAAGAGTACTGTAGTGGATTGCCCTTTCCTTCTCCAATGCAGGAAAGTGAAAAGGGAAAGTGAAGTCACTCAGTCGTGTCCAACTCTTAGCGACCCCATGCACTGCAGCCTACCAGGCTCCTCCACCCATGGGATTTTCCAGGCAAGAGTACTGGAGTGGGGTGCCATTGCCTTCTCCGTAGTAAAGTAGAGACCACAGTAAAAGAGCAAAAGAATCTCAACTCTGAGTGTTCTTATCTTGTCTTGAAGATCTTGGACAAGCCCCCCAAGATGATAACCTAGCAGTCAACGGTGACCGATGCCACTGGATTCATGGTGTCTAAGAAGAAGATATTACTCTGGGGCCAAAGACAGTCTCAGTCACTCAGAGCTTTGTGTATATTTTATTTAAAGTGAAGGTGACAGAAAAAGCTTCTGACACAGACATCAGAAGGGGCTCACTAATTTAAGTGGGGCCATATATACTTCTCAACTAGCCTCTGAGAATAGACAAAAAACATCTCAAGGATGTGAGCGTTTTGCCCAGACCCTTTCCTATAACATACATCCAAAGCTCAAAAGAGGAATGTCCTTGAACCTGAGATACTGCTCCCTACAATGCCTACTTGTCTTAGGCAAAAGAATGAAAAAAAAGAAAGCAAGCTTGCCTCCTCCTTAAAGGGGCTTAGGCTTGGACTCTTTATCAACCTGCTGGGACAGGTAAGTATACAGTTAAACTCAGAAAACTCTAATGTTGTAATGGTGGTGAGTAAAGCATTTGTATAACATACCACTGATAACTCATATAAGTATATCACTTATAAATTCAGTATGAAGGTCAAAAGATAAAATATCAAAATAATGATAACTACAAAATGAAATAATGGAACCATGTTTGAAGAATTAGATGACAGTATGATACGAAGTCAACAAACAGAGAGACTCAATGAAGAGCTACAAATTATTTTTTTTAAAGGAAACTAACATAAATTCTGGATTTGAAAACTAAAATAATTGAAATGAAAAATTGATAGGTTCAACAGCACATTTGAGATGCTAGCAGAAATAATCCATAAACTTGAAGATGAATTCATAGAAATCAATGTAAAAATAAAGAGAAAAAAATGTTGAGGGAAAATGATCTAAGGCATCCATTCATTACACCATCAAGTATGGAAGGAGAGAGACTCTCAGAAAGCAGGGAGAGAAAGGGGAGAGAGTAAAATCACTTGTAGACGGAATGGCTGACCGGCAGGTCAGAGCGAAACGGAGGTGCAGCGCAGGGCTCTTAGGGCGCCCGGTGGCAGCAGCCTCTGTCTAAGGCGATAGCGCCCTGAACGCGCCCTATCTCATCTGATCTCGGAAGCTAAGCAGGGTCGGGCCTGGTTAGTACTTGGGTGGGAGACCGCCTGGGCATACCGGGTGCTGTAGGCTCTTTGCCTTCCCTCTCCTTTAGCCCCCGCCCCACGTCCCAACTCTTGGGCTCCCGCAGCCCCAGCCCCTCCTGGGGCTGGGTGGCCAGGGCACTGACTCCCGCTGCAGACCTGGGTTGCCTCCGCGCGGCCCGCGAGCCCCTCCGCATTTGGCTTCCAGGAAACCAGACGACCGTCCCGGGTCTCCGTCTGGGGCTCCTTGGCGTGCCTCAGGCAATCCCAGGGGGCTGCACCAGTTCCAGCCCCAGCCCCAGCCCCCCCCCCCCACCCCACCCCCGCGGGTCTCCGTCTGGGGCTCCCTTGGCGTGCCTCAGGCAATCCCAGGGGGCTGCACCAGCCCAGCCCCAGCCCCAGCCCCACCCCCACCCCACCCCACCCCCATCCTCGCCGGCGAACGCCCGAGCTCGCGCGCACCCGCGCGCACACACAGATATATGTGCACAGACGGTGCATGTATCTTGTTCAGTTATAATTTTGGTGGATATATGCCTGGGAGTGGGACTGCTGAATCATATGGTACTTCTAGTTTTAGTTCCTTTAGGAACCTCCATACTCTTTTCCATAGTGGCTCTACCAACTCACATTCCTACTAACGGTGGAGGCGAGTTCCCTTTTCTCCACATCCTCTCCAGCATTTGTTATCTACAGACTTTTCCATGAGGACCATTCTGACTAATGTGAAGTGGAACCTCGTTGTAGTTTGGAGTTGAGTCTGTCCAATCATGAGTGATGTGGAGCAAGATGACCTTTTAAAATGCAGATGCAATTCTATCACCTCCCTGCTCCAACTGCTCTTGTATTTTCCCATCATAGTGAAGATATGACCAAATCCCTTCATTGCTTGGTCCCCCCTTTCTTCTCTGATTTCTTTTCACTGGAATGCCCTCTGCACTCTTTTGGTTCCATCCCATAGGGCATTTTTCATTTCTTGAATGTACTAAGGTTCCCTTGTCATGTAGCCTTCCAAGATGCTATTTTACCTGCCTGAAATTCTTCCTGCATCTCAACCCTGGTTGACATTGGTTCAACCTATGGATCTCAACTCAATTATTAGTCTGAAAAGCCTTCTCTGACACCCAGTTTTTGGTGAGGGAAGAGGCCCCTATAGAAGTTCTCAAAGTATCTGCCTGTTATTTATCATTCATTAGTCTCAGTGAAAGAAGGAACTGTGTTTCTTCTTCTCTCAGCATTCTATTTCCAGAAACATATTGCATGCCTACTAGCTCATAGTAGGTGCTCAATATTTATTCAGTGTGTGAAAGTCCCAGTGGTGTGTGTGAAAGTGTATGAAAGATGAAAAAAGTTCTGCGAAGCCTCAGCTTTTCACTTGGCTCAGCACTTTGGATCTCTTTGTATCTTTGTCAATTCAGTTCTTTTCTTTCTTCTGTTGATGTGCACACTATATTCAAGGGACGATCTAAGGCATGAAGACATATCAATAAATATAGGTTCTTGCTTTCCAGGAACTCATACATCAGATTTCTATAATTCAGGTTTTTTTTTTAATTAATGCTCTAGAACAATGTGAACTTTTAGTATTATCCATTTTCATTTCAAAGAAAGATCATTTTACTTACATAGCAAAGGTGGAGACCTTCCAACTTTCAGTCCAATACTTATACCTTTACCATTTCAGGCAAGTCTTTTGGTTCCTTCTGGAGGTGTGCAGCTCTTCCAGAAATGTGAAGATCTTCCATAGTCCTCAGACTTTGGTGTGATTTGGAATCATCAAGAAAGTTTCCAGGTATAGGTTCCAGACCACCACCTCAAAGAGTCAGTAGCGAATGGAGTGGATTCCAGCAATATGCATTGTTAACCAGCATCACTGGTGATTCTGTTGCTACAGACTCAATGCAGTGGGCAGGGCCTGGACTGCCCACTGGGTCTGATGTGGAATGGAAAGAAGGGCTTACCCCCTCCACTGTTTCTAGCCCTGTGACTAGAAACGGTCCCCAAACAAAAATCAGACAAACAAGATTATCCCAGATCGTAGTCCATGAGATGAAGGAACTAAGCAGCTGGTTGAGATGGAGCCAAGGGGAAAGGTTGCTCTTTTTTTCTCCACCTCTACTCCTTTCTTCCTTGATGCCTTAGTGATTCATCGTGGAGATTTGAAATAAAGTTCACAAGAGTCATATTTGTTGAATAAAGATTTTGCATTGAACCAACTCTAAAAAATGAAGAAAGTTTCACCTGCCACATGTTTCTTTTAAAAAGTCAATTGCTTTTCAACTCTGGGGTTTCTCCATTGCCTTGTTCAAGTAGCCTTAATCATAAAAATAAAATAAAACTAAATAAAGATTCAAATATACCAACAAAGGAAAGCTTCCGTTTCTTAAATCATCTTTCCACTTAGTAGAACACTAGCTTTTTTCTTTGTATTTTGACTAGGCAATTAGTTGTATTGTGGCTCAGATGGGAAGGCATCCACCTGCAGGAGACTCAGGTTTGATCCCTGGGTCGGGAAGATCCCCTGGAGAAAGAAATGGCAAACCACTCCAGTATTCTTGACTGGGAAATGCCACGGACAGAGGAGCCTGACTGGCCACAGTCCATGGGTAGCATAAAAGTTGGGCACAACTGAGCAACTAAGAACAGAAGTATTTCCAAGGACCACATTCAAGAGATTTGGAACTCTTGCTTGACTTCCTCATGTTGACCATGTTGACTAGGCAGCAGATAGCAGCTGATTCTTCTGTACAATTAACAAAGAATGTGTCATTCTGTTCTATACTTTTCTGTACTGCAGGAAGAGACTGTACAGAGCAGATGTCTGGACTTGTACAGGACTTTTGGTCCTTTAGAGGATTACAGTTGCACCATCAATGCTTGCCAGGGGTGGCAGGAAGGCGGCCCTGAAAGTTTGAGTCAGACATGTCCAGTGTTTTAGGATATATCAGATGAGTAAGAATGCATTTACCCTTCACTATGTCTCCATAGAAAGTTGCTTTGGGTTTGGAGGTACACACACACACACACACACACACACACACCCACCCTGCCGAGACAGGTCAAGAGCTAGAAACCACAGGTAAGGGAGACGGAGAAAGAGGGAGAGAGAGACAGCAAGAGGACACGCAAGCTTCCCAACCCCCGGCCTCCACACCCTCCCCCCTCCACTCTGGGTATTCACTCGGCCCCAAGTCGACCCGACCTCACCCTCACCCACCGACACACTCACACACACTCTCACACACTCACCCTCTGGCCTGGGGGTGGGGGCTGGGTCTCGCCTTAGGTAGCCAGGCCAAAGGGGACCTTTGAGACCTCGGCTTCAAGGAAGTCTTGGGGTCCCCACGGGTGACCGCCAGCCCCAGGGCACCGCGTCCAGCCGGGCCCGGCCCAAAGCTGACGCCCCCTCCCTTGGGGAAGCTGCTTCTTCCGCGTGACCTTCCTCTGAGGTGCGTCACGGGCTGTGCCAGTGTGTCTGTCTCAGATCCGATGCCATCCTCTCTCCCCTGTCTCCTGTTTGCTGTCTCTCTGTCACTCGCTCTGTGTCTCCCTCTGTCTCTGGCCGTGTGTGTGTGTGTGTGTGTGTGTGTGTGTGTGTGTGCGCGCGCGCACGCGCACGCGTCTGTCTGTCTGTCTATCTGTATCTCCCTCTCACAGTCCTGGAGTCTATCTCTGAACTTTCATCTCTTTCTGCCTCTGTCTCTCCTGACACCCGGCGGCCCGTCCGTTCCTCTGGCCCCGGCCTCTCACAGGTGCTATGGCTCTGGCTGATGAGGTTTGCGACGGCGGGCTGTCAACTGTCTGTGTGTCTGTCCGTGTGCCTGCCTGTCGCTCGTCTGCTCTCGCAGGAAGGTTGTGTGCTTGTCCGGCGGCGTGGGGGAAAGGTGGGGGCCTCAGTAGGGCGAAGGGGCGGGGCTGAGGCACTCGGGTGGACCGCGCCTCCGTGGCTCCCGGTGGGTTTGGGCATCGGGCAGGTGTCGGGCAGGATGGGCGCTCAGGGCCCTGGCTGGGCTGCGCCTAGGCCCACAGGAGGCTCAGAGGCCCGGGGGCGCGGGGTCGGGCGGCGGCGGGGCCGAAAGCCAGACACCTCCGGGCCGCGTGGCCCTGGGCAGCGAACGGGATCGAGGGAGGCCCGGCTCGCCGAGCGCGGCCGGGCCTGGAGAGGCCCGGGGTGGAGGGCGCCAAGACCTCCGCGCCCCTCAGCCCACCCCCCAGGCCCCGCGCGCACGCACGCCTGGCATGCCGCTGGGGGTCCCGGAAGCCCTCCGGGCTGCCGAACCTGGCCAGGCGTTTGCTGGCCGCGGGGTGGCAGTGTTGGGGCGTGGCGGCATTGGCCGGCGGAGTCTGGTCGCGGGTCGTTCGGCTCAAGTACAGCGCGCGCCCCCATGGTGAGGTGCGGCCTGCTGGCCCGACCGGCAGGTCAGAGCGAAAGGGAGGCACAGTGCAGGGCTCTTAGGGCGCCCGGCGGCAGCCGCCTCCTTCTAAGGCCATACCACCCTGAACGCGCCTGATCTCATCTGATCTCGAGGGCTCACATTTGATGGTGGTCTTGTCATCTCCTACCTCTTTCTCGTAAAGCTGGCAGCTGAGGGAATGAGGTAAGTGTAAAATTGAATAACAATAGACTGTGTGGAATCTGTGAATGTGGAGCTCTGTGAATCCGTAGGTCTAAGGAGAGACTGGCAGCTGCCGACGTGGAGTATCTGTCCCCATGACCACGTTTACGTCATCAAATGTGCCATTGACCGCCCTCCCCCCACCCCGGGTGGCAGGGACCCCCACGTGGCAGCCCCCAGGCTCGCTCTCTCTGGCTCATCCACCCTCTAGAAGTTTCCCCAGACCCTCAGTAGGAGTGGGCACTGCTGCGGGTGTGCGTTGTGTGTCCTCGTGCCCCATGTGACGTTGCACGACTAACCGCACTCTGTGTTTGCACCCTTCCTCCCGCGCTCATGGGACCAGGCAGCGTGGCGGGAATGCAGGGGCTGGATTCTGCTACAGTCAGGACTTGCTCCTGATGTGCTTTGGGGTGAGTACAGGCCGGCCTGGTCCCTGTGGGGGCATGGGCCCCCCAGGGGGTGGAGGGTCAGTGGGTCTCTGGAGGTTAGCCTGGGAGACCCTCTCACACCAGAAGCGTGACCTTGGCGCCCCCCTGCCGCCCGGAGTGGTCAGAGCATGGCCAAGGCCCCTCGCATAGGGGCGCATGGGTATCCCTCCCACAGCGGCAGTGCTGCCAGCGCCGCCCTGCGTGCGTTCTCGGAGGAACAGGGCCCAGAGCGTCAGGGTTCACGAGGCTGCCCTGCCCTGGGCCTCTCCGCACGGAGGCCAGCGTTTCACGGAGGTGCACCGGCATCTGGGGCTCGGCTGCTGCTAAGGGGCCACCCTCTCCCTTGCAGGTGCTGCTCTGGGTGGGCCTCTGGTGGGTCTGGCCCTGGGGCCCAGCCCTGCTCGAGCAACTCTGAGGGCAGGAGGCTGTCTGCTCTGTCCTGTTCACATCTCAGCTAGAAAGCTGGATTGGGCTTTTGAGGTTTTTTTACCAGCAGCTTTTAGCTATATGTCAGAATAAAGTCAGCCACAGAGTTCTCTCCTTGATCTGCTTGGCCCTCCATGTTTCTCTGAATTCTCAAAGCAGCTGAGCCCCCCCAAATGGGGTGGGGGGTGGGGGTGTCAGGAGGGGCAGGGGCTGGGGCACCAGCTGCCAACCCAGGACTGACTTTTCTGTGTGTGTGTTTCAGTTTACCTGCACGAATTCTCCAGATGTTTATACAGCATCAGTATACAACAAAGACTACATTTTGAACTCGATGGAATCTTTACTCTGTTAATACTTGTTACATGGACCGAAGAAGATATTACAGGGTTTTTAATTAGTGAAAAATTCATGAACCACCAGAGAGAAAATATTTTAGAATTTAATGTTTCTGATATTTATGTAAACTTATGACTTCATTTATATAATTCCTTCCTTTTTCTTGTATATTCAGGCTATGAATATCCTTTCAGATCAATTTCATGTTCTGATACCTGATTTCAGTCTTTCAAATGAATGTACTGTAGTGCTTGTCTGTATAAATCCTATGAACAAACACAGGGCTTTTGTAAATGATGCATTTATTGTAATTATTCTTGTTTAATTTTTCAATGTTAAGCCATGAGAGAAGGGGTTTTCCTGCGATTGTAAAATCATCATGACACGGTGTGCTTTATTATCCTTCAGAATGTAACCAAGCTCTCCAACAATCACTCTGAAATATAAAAACTTAATTTCAACCAATTGTTGTTGGATGTTAACGACTGGCCTAAAACTTTTTTTTTCTAGCAAGAAATGCTTTTTGTCCACAGCGTGAAGTGATTTAAAAGTACTGGGTGTTAAATGTGAGCTTCTAATGAAATTTGGGCTGAAAGGATGCCTAGAAGAAGACTGAAAATCTCTCCTGTAACCCTGTCTCTGTGGACCTGGATCCCTCCTCTCTGGTGAGACTCTTTGGGGACCAATCTCGATGCCCTGCACCCGCTACAGAGCCATCGAGCTGGACAGTGAAGGTGCCACTTCCCAGACAGACAGGGTAGTGTAGCTCTGACAAAGGCCTTATTTTTATTTTAAATCATCTTTTTACATGATTGTAAACATGTTTAAAGAATGGACCTAGGCGTACATTTTTAGATTGTGATGACATAGCCATTCTGGATTGTATAAGTAGCAAATGTAATTTTTACTTTTTCAGCGGCACATTAAAAAAGCCAGCAAGAGATGCGTTCAGGTCACAGTGTGATATTTATTATGCAGCTGGTATCTTGGTAGACAGAGACAGCATGTTTCTTTACATGTGGGTTCTGCCTTTAATTTACTTGTACAATTCATTTTTATCATTCTATTTTCCTATTATCTTTTTGTGAACTTCCCGAATATGTGACAAAGTATGTACAGTCTACTTTTGAACTATTTTTATCATAGTATTATTTATTGCTTTCTTTCAATAAAGTACTGAAGCAAAATTTCCCAGGGCCAATAAAAAGAGTGCGAGGGTAAGCTGTACTCTCACTGAGAACAGACCAGAGCTGGTAATGGGAGCCCGTGTCATCACACGGACATTCTGTTAGAAATGGGACGGATGCAATGGAAAGGCCAGAAGGCGGAAGCATAGGTGTCCCTAGAGGGGCGACCGGCGGTGTGTTCATGCCCTTGGCTCCGGAGACAAGAGGCTCCATCACTTCAGCATCTGCGGGGACAGGGCCCCTCTGCTGCTGAGGTGTGGGCAGCGGGCGAGGTGGGAACAAAGTGCAGGTGTCGAGGCTCGCCATCGGTCTGGCGTGGGGTGTCCGAGGGCAACCTTGATGGGGACCCAAATGATGCACCCTAGTCCAGCATCAGGTCCTCCCCAGCATCAGACCTAGTCAGCATCAGACCCCAGTCCAGCGTCACGGCCCTAGGCCAGCATCAGGCCCTCCCCGACCCTCAAACCCTCCCCCCACCTCCGACCCTTCCCCAGTATCAGGCCCCCCACCTCCCAGTATGAGGTGTGGCAGCCCTACTTGTCTGATACTCCTGAGCACACTCAGGCAGCCCCAGAGCAGCAGGACAATAGCTCTGGCAGGAGGTGCATCTTTAGGAATCACCTGGAGCAGCAGCAGCTGGGCTTTGTTTCAGGTCAAGGAGAGACAAAGAAAAGGCACTTGTGCAGGAGGCAGTGGAGGCTGTGGGCACGTTCCCCCAGCTCTGCTTCCTCCCCGTAGGGGCTTTGCTCTCCTGCTCTCTCACAGGCCCCAGGGTGGTGTCCTTCCAGATTCACGGTCTCCTTGATATCTCAAGCCCAAGTCCTGAGTTGTGTCCCAGTCCGGTGTGGCAGAGGGCTGGGAACACCCAAGCTCAAGGGCTGAAAGGATTCCAGGGGGACAGCTGGGCCCCAGCAAGTGGCAGGGCAGGGGATGAGGGTGGCCGCCACAGGGGCCCGGGCAGCACTGGAAGGAGAGCAGTGATGCCTTAGCTCACTCGGGGATGCTGCCCGGCCTGGCACTCAGAGATGTTACTGCCAGCAGCTCTGGGGATACAGGAAGCCTGGTGAGTGACACCACGCCACCCAGGCCGTGTGGTGGGCACTGCTGACCATGGCCTCGGTTTTCATTCTGGTTCCAACTGTCCCTCCAAGGGCTGATGGGCTCCTCTTCCGAACGGCACAGACATTTTCTTTCTGTGGGTGAACGCATCCCTTGTTTCTGTTGGCGCTGTTGTCGCTCATCGTGTGTTTTCCTCTTTACAACCTGTGCTTGCTGCTCTTCCAGTTTAACTTAGGAGCAGCCCTCATTTTCTGCATTTCTAGTTGTCAGCATTCACTGGGGCTTTCCAGGTGGCGCTAGGGGTAAAGATCCTGCCTGCCAATGCAATAGATAATGAGAGATGTGGGTTCGATCCCTGGGTTGAGAAGATGCCCTGGAAGAGAGCATGGCAACCCACTCCAGTCTTCTTGCCTGGAGAATCCCATGGACAGAGGAGCTAGTGGGCTACAGTTCCTGGGGTCGCAGAGTCAGACACGACTGAAACAGGTTAGCACACACTCAGTTTTTAGTTCAGTCACTCAGTTGTGTCCGACTCTTGTCACTCCTTGGATTGCAGCACTCCAGGCTTTCCTGTCCTTCACTATCTCCTGGAGTTTGCTCCAACTCATGTCCATTGAATCATCATGCCATAGAGCCATCTCATTCCTGTTTCATCCACGAGAGAGGTGGCTGGGGCTCGGCAAAGTGTCTGGTCCCACTGGGTGGGTGTGAACCTGCCCTAACCGCTCCCTAACCAGGTGACTGTCACTTTGTCCTCTGTAAATCGGGAGGGGGCAGCACCTGCTTGGTAAGGGGCACACACAGCATCTGGTACATAATCAATGCACCATCCATCTCAGCATTGTATTTACTACTAATAGGGATAGCATTTAATAATCTGCTCCTTTTTCTCTCTTGTCACTAAACTGTGCTCCAGACCACATCTGCTTTACTTACCCCTGTAAATCCCACACCCAGCACAAACGAGACTCAACACATTTGTGGCTGAAGAGGCAGGAACATGCGCTGTCCTCAAGGAGAGGAAGCTGAGTGATATGGGGGCCTGATGATAACCCTGTCTGATGAGGGGACCCCAGGAGGACCTGTGTGGCTGTCGGGTGGGGTGGGGGGCATGAGCAGAACCCCTGATGAGCTCCTGGGGATGGGGAAGGTGGCAGGAAGGAGGGCGGGCTGTTCCTTGTGGGGTGTCCACAGATTGTACCTCACCCCTCACTGAGGAGCACTTAGGCCGTTTCCAAACACATGTCACTGTTAGGATGAAACAATCATCGCCCAGCTCCTACTCAATCAATTTCGTAGAATATGTTTCTAGCACTGGAGTACAATCATCTGCTTTATTCATTCCATGCTCCGTTCATCCACCCAGCCAGCCAGCCATCTGTTCATCCATCCAGCACTCACTAATCAATCCATCCATCCACTCTTAATTCATCCATCCATCCAACCATCCACTCATTAACTCAGCCGATCATCTCAGACCCATTGAGAAGACAGTTGCCTCCTCCACTCCTGCTCCCAGGAGGACCCCCAGCGTGATTGACAGGAGCCTCGTGGGGATGACAGGGGAGACACAGAAGGGAGATGCCTGCAGGCCCTCCTCCCTCTGAACGGTGAAGCACCCACCTGGTCCTAACGCCTCCTTGCTGGGGTGTTCAGGCCGGCCCTTTTCCTTCTTGTGAAACAAGCGGCTGATGGAGGACTTGATGCCCTTCTTCTTTGGGGCTTTGTGCAGCGAGCCCTGGCTGCTGGTGCTGCTGCTGGGGTTATTCCCGGGGCTGTCCTGAGAGCCTGTGGAGCTTCGGGGAGAGAAAACGACCTTTAACTGGCACCCCTGTGCAAACACACACCCCTCCACAAGAGCTACTGATAGAAACGGGCACCCAGAAACACCCGTGCCTCAACCTCGCAGCTGACAGTTGGAGTCTCCTTCACCAACCACACTCCACACGAGCAATGCAGGCCCCCGGTGTCAGACAACCGCACCGGGAAGCTGAGATTCTCTGCCTCGAGCTCTCCCGAGAGGAGGGCTTGACTTCAGGCCAGCTGGTGCAGAGGGCGCTCTGACCCTCCCTTAGGGTCGCTGCTCAGCAGGTGTGGCGCGCTCCAGGAGAAGACGTGCTCCCCTGCTCTGGGTAGTTCCCCCGCCTCCCCCACAGGGTAACCCCCCCCGGCCGTGGCAGGAGGCGGCGGTCACCGTGCAGGGCTGCTGGTCAGGTGACCACACGCCCCCCCATCAGTGCTGCCTGGCTCAGGACGGGAGCTCAGCAAGTGGTGGTCTGAATGAGGACAGTGTCAGTCACAGGGGGGACAGGGTCTCCTGAGAGGAGACCCCTGCAGAAAAGGGAGGGACCCTCAGAGCGAACCCGAGAGGCATGGGGCCGTCACCGTCAGGGCGTGCCCTCTACCCAGAGCAGGAAGAAAGCTCCCACAGGAGTCAATCTGTAGAGATGGACATTTTCTAAAATCACTGAGGTCACTGAGCTCTTCTTCCCCAGCACCTGAAGTTCACCACTAAACACAGGCACCGAACTCAGTGGTATTCCTTTAAAATCATCCTTGCAACTCTTTCAAGACAAGAGGTGCAGGGCTCCTGAAACTGACGATGCACACACAGGTCACTTACTTGTGGGCGTCCCTGAGGTCCTCATGGGTGGCTGTGCGCCCAGCGCCCCCGTGCAGGCGGCCATCCCCGGACCGACCGTGGCCAGGCGAGGCGGTCGAGGTTTCACATTTGATGGCGGTCTTGTCATCTCCTACCTCTTCCCGTATAGCTGGCTGGCAGCTGGGAGTGAGGTAAGTGTCAAATTGGCTAACAATAGACTGTTCTGAAAAAGGCAATCACACAGGCTTTACATTATAACCAGAAACTTATTTGAAGATCTATTAGCTATGCTTTCCCCCAAGTACAAAAAAACCCTTGTTATAGCTTAATGCCATCTTAAAGGACTGTCTTGTTCAAAAAATGCGGGGCTATGGGGCAGTGAGAGCATCTGACTGAGTGCAGAGACCCCGGACGGGAGCCTCCCTGCAGCTGGCCTCGGCCCTCTCTGGAATCCAGCGACCAGATGGCCGTGTGGGGCAGGACAGCAGAGCGATGCTGGCACCCTGAATCCTGCATGGCATGAACTGCCCTGATGAAAGGCCTGTGCTCATCACCAGATGCTGCTCAGAAGCACCACAGCTAGAGTACAAAACCTCTCAGCAAAGCCGTCCAGACCTTTCTGTTTGAAGGAGAAAAAGACACAGCTTGTGCCACCATCCAAGATCATTTGTAGTGATGATGCAGGTTACTGGAACCCATGACAACAAGAAGAAACACAGAAAAGGTACCCTAACCCCCCCACGCCAAACACCATGTGCCTGGATCGTATTTCTCGGTAACATACAGACTGGGGACTACCCACTGAAGTACTTACACGCAGTTCGAGTGTCATTCGCTCACAGTGGTTTCCATAAGGCACCCCAGGTCTTCACTAAGAGATGATCTTGTATCACCCTAGAGCGGTGGGGGAAGTTCAAAGGGAGGAGACATATGGGTACCTATGGCTGATTCATGTTGAGGTTTGACAGAAAAGAAAATTCTGTAAAGCAATTATCTTTCAGTTAAAAAAAAATAAACTAATTAAAAAAAAAAAAAAAAAGAAGAAGAAGATGATCTCTCTTGGACTCCCAGCGTTTCCGCTGGTCCTGGGTGTGAGGAAAGGAAAGACAGTGTGGGAACAGATTAACCCTGCAGGGTCCAAACAGGTCTCACTGATACATTTCGTGTGTGTGGTTAAACCAGGGAGGTTTTAGGAAACATGCATGGCATGTATTTTTTATAAACAATGAGTGCGTTGTTTTTTGACCAACTAACCTGTGCTTTTTGGTGGGATTCTGTAAAGAATACTGATCCCGTGCAGCCCCACAGGAGCTTGGTGACAACAAAGTAACTTAGTGCAAAATACAGCTGAACTCATTTAAGAGCAGCTGGATAAACTGGGCTCCCTCCCCCTGAGCTCTAACAAGAACCCTCAGACAACAGAAGGCTACAAAGGCTAGAAATTTTCCACATGGAACTGAACACGGATCAATCTCAAATTCAAGTTAAAATAAGCATTTATAAAAATCAGAAAATAACAACGAACAGAGCAGGGAAGTGACACGCCTGGGTTGACTATGGACTCAGTGGAGACAAACACCTGCCTCAGAGTCAGGGCCCAGGCCAGCCCCTTCCCCCGGGCCTCCTCCTGAGGAAGGCCTCTGGGTCTGCAGCCTGGCTGCCCTCCCCCAGGATGGGAGCTGCCCCACTGGTGCCACATGTGGCTAGGAAGGGCAGTGCCGTGTCCTCGCTGAACAGGAGGGCAAAGCAGGCCACAGAGCAGGCGAGCAGCACACCCAGGTCACCAACCCCAGGGGGACAGCGCTGGTCTGCTGTGCTCAGCAGAAGGTCTCCTGGGCACTGAGCTGC
Source organism: Bos mutus (assembly GCF_027580195.1). NCBI lineage: Eukaryota > Metazoa > Chordata > Mammalia > Artiodactyla > Bovidae > Bos > Bos mutus. Next base: position 14,186 of record NW_027220114.1, read on the forward strand.
CTGAACTGGAGCACGGCCACCCCAGTCCTGCGGGAAGGCCCAGGAGTGCTCGGTCAGTGTGCTGGGAGCAGGAGAGGGACAAGGAAGGCCAGCCCTTGGGGCACTGGACTCCAACAACAGGGGCTCATCCAAGTGACCCGAGAGGGGAGAGGCAGAGAGCTCCCTCCTGATGCTCCCTCCATCAGGGATGCCGTGATGGACACGAGAGCCTCTGGAGGAAAGCTGGGCTGGACAGCACCATGGTTTAGTGTGTCAGGCTCTGATCAGACCAGTCCCTGCACCACGCTGCTGGGTGTGAGAGCCTGGGCAGTGTGCCCGGCCTCGCTAAGCCTCAGTGTCTATGTCTGCTGAATGGGGATAGCAGCAGCCTGGACCTCACCTGGGGATGAGATGACAGACTTGGAAAGCACGTGCCCGGCACACAGAGTCTCCTGCACACTGCTACCCACCATCATTAAATTGGCTTCCCGCAAATCTAACATCTATGGCTCTGATTCAGTCATTTCTTACATGAAAACACTAAGCGGAAATTCCATGGTGGTCCAAAGGTTAAGACTTGGCACTTTCACTGCCGGGACACTGGTCTGATCCTGCTTGGGAACTAAGATCCCATAAGCTGTGCAGCATGGCCAAAAACATAAGTATAAATTTTTAAAAAAATAATAAATAATACTATGTCTATTATAAACAAGCATGAGATGATCAGAAGGCAAACAAGTGGGAGAAAGGCAAACTGTTACAACTGTCCCAACGAATGACCTATTTCCAACAGAACCATCAGCACATTTTAAGTGGTGGGTGAGTTTCATTACTTCCATTAAAACATCAATTATTCACCAGGACATAACCACACAGTGTTCATTCACGTTAAACGATAAGGACTCTTCAATACTTCACAGAGAAACAAAGGCCTGCTAAATTAGTAAACAGTTTACCTTTCGACGCTGCTTCCTTAAATCACTAGGCTGATAGATGCATGCAAAGAAATGAAGAGAAACCAGATTCTTTGCGACTTTGAAGCTAAAATTTCAAGAATCCGTAGAGGCAAATACAGTAAAGCAAAAATGATGGCAAACATGTAAGTGACATGAAGATTTACAGAACATGTGACTGGAAACAGAACATTTTTTTTTGACCACAGAAGTTAAATAAGCTATTCAAGATTTACTAGAGAAACACTATAAATTATTACTCAAGAAGATACCATTCTATTACAACATCATGATTTATTAAAGCATAGCATTCTGTACAACAAAGGGCCTTAACAGGTGTCTATTCTCAGCCAAATTTCTCTATAAGTTAGTTTCTCTTAATCAAAAACATGTTATATTTTAAATTAGTAATTTAACTGATGAGGAAGTTACCATAATATCTATTTTAACACTGAACAAATCTAACCACCTCTTGGACATTAATGTAAAATCCTGACACAGAATTTGATTTAAAACTTCTCACAATAAATTCATTAAAGCAAGTTCCCTGTGAAAATATGTAAGAATGAAAGCTAGCATAATAGCAGGTGCAGTCTTTACATTTTATTAACCATAGAAGATACTTTTTTAACGAGTCTAATAGAGACATTAACTGTGCAAAAGCTGATGAGATTTACAGTCTTAAATACAAGCACCAAGACAGAAAGGATATTGTGTCAGTTCAGTTCAGTTCAGTTGCTCAGGCGTGTCTGACTCTTTGCGACCCCATGAATCGCAGCATGCCAGGACCCCCTGTCCATCACCAACTCTTGGAGTTCACCCAAACTCATGTCCATTGAGTTGGTGATGCCATCCAGCCATCCAGCCTCTCATCCTCTGTCGTCCCCTTCTCCTCCTTCCCCCAATTCCTCCCAGCATGAGAGTCTTTTCCAATGCGTCAACTCTTCACTTGAGGTGGCCAAAGTGCTGGAGTTTCAGCTTTAGCATCAGTCCTTCCAATGAACACCCAGGACCGATCTCCTTTAGAATGGACTGGTTGGACCTCCTTGCAGTCAGGGACTCACTCTCAAGTCTTCTCCAACACCACAGCTCAAAAGCATCAATTCTTTGATGCTCAGCTTTCTTCACAGTCCAACTTTCATATCCATACATGACAACTGGAAAAACCATAGCCTTGACTAGATGGACGTTTGTTGGCAAAGTAATGTCTCTGCTTTTGAATCGCTATCTATGTTGGTCATAACTTTGCTTCCAAGGAGTAAGCGCCTTTTAATTTCATGGCTGCAGTCACCATCTGCAGTGATTTTGGAGCCCCAAAAAATAAAGTCTGACACTGTTTCCCCATCTATTTCCCTGAAGTGATGGGACCAGATACCATGATCTTAGTTTTCTGAATGGTGAGCTTTAAGCCAACTTTTTCACTCTCCTCTTTCACTTTCATCAAGAGGCTTTCTAGTTCCTCTCACTTTCTGCCTTAAGGGTGATGTCATCTGCATATCTAAAAGTCCATTAATTCTACACTTAAGAGGATCATTTCTTCATGTAAGCACAATCTCATTTATGAATTACACATGATATGTAGTTTAGGATCCATCTACATATATTATGCTTATAACTGCGTGCTGCTGCTGCTAAGTCCCTTCAGTCGTGTCCGACTCTGTGCGACCCCATGGACTGCAGCCTACCAGGTTCCTCTGTCCATGGGATTTTCCAGGCAAGAGTACTGGAGTGGGTTGCCATTGCCTTCTCCTGTAACTGCACAGTGATACACCAATTCAACTTACTGCTATGGGGGAAAAACACCATTTAATGACACATGAAGACAAAGCACAAACCCGACTAAGGGGACACACGCTGTGGACCACAGAACGGCTATGACCAGAGCAAGTGAGGGGACGGGGGACGGGAGATGGATGGGTAAACTACAGCCTCGGGGGCTGGGGGGGATCTGGATTCATGATGACTAAGCAGACAACAGGATGAGAGAGGGAATCAAAACCAATGATGAAAGCAGACACACTGTCAGAGAACTCCAACAGCAAGGAAAACATACAGAACTGTTCTTTTCCAAATATTTGGAAAGAAATCAAGCATGAAACCACAGAGAAATCATCAAAGAATTTTAAATATCAACTAATTAGCCAATGATGCCAATTATAAAAACAGTGTCAAAAGACCACAAAATGGACTGGTTACCACTTCACAGGCCGCTAAAATGATTCACGGTTAATTTAATTATAAGCTGACTAACAATGCAGCTAACATGAAATGGGTGGTAACAGAAAAAAGAGACAATACAAGTCCAGTTACAAAGCAGAATGTTGTACACGTGATTTCATGGGGTAAACAGCAATACACTCACAACACCTAAGCTAAACACACAAGAAAGCTGGAACATGTGCTTTAGAGCCGCACACTCTGTCACCAAAAGCCCTAGGTCGTCATCCCAGTTTTAGACTCAGAAAACTGAGGCAGCCCGACGTCTTCCCTGGGGCCCAGGGACCCTGGGGCCCTGGGGCCCTGGGCTTTTAACCTGGTTTCACACGCAGAGCTGGACTGAGCGCGTGGCCAGGTCCATCAGCAAGCAGACCAGTGTAGATTCTTGGTTTTGTTCCCACCGCATGCCCTGCACCCTGCAGCCAGGCATCCCCAATGGAGAATGTGCTGTACGGCTTTCCCATGCCATGAGAGCTGCCTATGGCTACTTTCAGGAAGCTGTCTGCTCCCTGAGAACAGAAACTTCCCTGCAGCTGCTGTGCCCAGCACAGGCCAGGCCCAACGTTACAGAGGCAGGCTCTGGCTGAGTTCATGATGACGTGCTAAGTAGTGGTCCAAATATCAAGACTAATTTGTTGCTGTGCCATTGTGGAATGATTAAAGACTAGGCGGTTTAAAAACTTTTAGACCTCTGAGCGTAGCAAATGTACCTGATTTTTTTGGGGGTAAAAAAAAAAAAAAAAAAAAACAAAAAAAAAAACAGCGTGCTGGGGAGGGATGCGGCAGGGAGGAGGCAGACACATACCAGAGTCATGATGCCCAGCTGGTCTCCCTCCTCCAGGCCAGGCTGTGCCGCCTCGTTCTGGGCTTGGGCAGGGGTGGGCAGGAGCCAGCATGCGAGGAAGTGGGAAGCAGGTTGGGAGCTCACTGATTTAAAAGCAGCGGAGGCTGCCTAAGCTCCCCCTGCCCTCCCTGCTCTCAGTCTCCTCGGCCCGCTGCTCCGTGTTCTCCTTCTCTTCTTCGATCAACCTAAAATAGAATAAAATACGTCACCTGCCTTTGTCAGCAGAGGAACCTGTCTGGACAATAAATTTGGGCTGGCATTCTGTGTCATGATTAGCAAATTCCAGAAACAGTTGCTCAATGAACATCTCAGCCAAAAGGTTCTACGTTTCCTCTTTTGAATATTCTCAAACTTAGAATAACTTAGCGTTGAGTCCAAACTGGCCCTGATCATTCACGCTTGTTTTTCACTTATTTACTCTAACATTCTGAAGGGGCCCTGGTGGCAACTCTCTTTCCTGTGAAGAGATACCTCAAGTTGACAACCCTTACCTCCCCTGCTCTCAGGGCAGAGATGCACGTCAGTGCCTCAAGTCTTTTCCACTGGGAATCAGGAACTCTGTATAATCAAAACAGCAATTCACAAACAAGCTGCAGTTTCTAAACACAAGTCTCCAGACCAGATGAAGTGCTGAGTTGATTTTTTTTTTTTTTTTTTTAAGGTTGTATATATACAGACGCATCACTTGATGAGGTTCTCCACCAGCTTTGTGTGAGTTCCTGGATTCATGTCAATGTGCTGCATTAACCTAGAATTCACAGTTTCTGCTCTTCTCCCCTAATGTGTGGTGGATGTTTTTATATAGCAGTTTAAATACACGATTATGCAAATAAAATGACTTTCAAATTAAAATACAAGATTCTTACAGGAAGTAAACTCTCCAGCTTCACTTCTACTCATACATCTGGAAAGTTTTTCACTGTTGATAACAAGTTGATGGACAGAATTGACCATTTACATCAAGTCAACTTGTCGCATAAGGAAAAATCACTTTTACCTGACAACTTGCTGTAAAAATAAAAATATTAATATATAACCGTTCCATACTTCCTGCAGGGACGTGGAAAGACCATCTTTCTGAGCTCATCTGTGCTCAAACACGGCCCACAAAGCTGTCTGTCTTGGCGTCAAATGGGCAGGTGACACCACCTGCATTTGCTGGTTGTCCCATTCACCCCCTGCCTTTCCCCCGGAGCATCCCGCTCGGCCGACAGGAATGGGCACCTCGGCCTGGGCTGACGTGATGAGAACAGTCTGAGCAGCAGCTCTGCCTGGTCCTGTGCAGGGTCACCGGCCTGCGGCCACTCTGAACATGGACTCGGGACACGGGCATAGCTGTGCGGGTGTGGCACCAGGCAGGCCTCGGGGCCCCCAGCCACCTGGCTGCACCCAGACCCAAGGCCCCCCGCTCACCACGAGGCAGGCCTTTGGATTCTATCCTGTTTTGAAAATTGTTATAACTGCCAAGACGGTGTCTAAAGAAAACATCTTAAATATACTGATGAGATGAGAAAAACTCAAACACACGTCCTTGGACCACTGTCTTACAACAAGCCAATCTTCACACTGCATTAAGTTAAAAAGGAAAATGCAGATCTGAGTGGGAATTTGCCAAGCGCAAAACCCCAGCTTTCACCAGGTGGCTTTTCACCAGAACATGGGGGGCTCTGAGGGACACAGGAGGGTCCACGGGCCACAGGGGACACCGCCTCGGTACCTCACTCACCTTGGGCTCAGAGCTGAGGGGACACCCCCACAACCCCCCCCCTGCCCCCCCACAGAGTGCTGACACCACACCACGGACAGAATGCCCTGGCTGACCGAGCTCTGTAATCAGGGCCATCTCAAAACTGAAAATTCTTGAAGCAGACCTGAGGTCAGGTTTTCTTACTATGGAACACTCAGGCGTCCCTAGGAAGACAGCTCCTCAGAGAAACCGAGTTTCTGGGAGCTGAGTTCAGGATCACCCACGGATCTCTTCGTTGATGGCGTCCAGCTGCTCCTGCATCATCACGGTCAGAGTCTTGGCATCAGCCCTGCCTGCGGGCGACAGCTGAGTGGCCGAGCTGAGAGAGGGTGACCCCTCGCCCGCCCTCGTCGTCAGACACGCCCTCGTCACTCTCAAATGCCTGGGCCACGTCGGCCAGCATGCTGGCTTTCTGCGTGCGCTCCCAGTCCTGCTCCTTCGGGGTCTGCACCTGGGCATGAGAGGACCACGTCTCATCAGCGACATTCAGGGCAGCTCAAGTCTATCAGGAACTGAACCCAATTTTACATGGAAGCCCTGACTCTGGATAAATGGACCATGCTCATGAGACACTGCCATCTCTTAAGCGAACAGGACTCAAGAAACAGGCACGGGGAGAATCCAGTTCCTAGATGGCCTGGTGACACTCAGGTCTCAGCGTGGACGGCAGGCAATCCTATGAGGTTATTCACAAGGGTGGGCTGATGGAGTCAGAGACAGAAACTGAAAATTACAAAAATACATCCATGCCTCCATCAGCCAGGCTGGAGGAAAATAAGAAAAAAGAACCCTTCAGCTCGGCAGCCGCTGGGTCCCTATCAGCGGTCATCACTGGTACCAGTTCACCAGAGTGTGCCATCCTCGCAGGCTCCCAGTCCTCCGTTTCCCAGGCTGGTCTGAACACCCACAGAGAGGCGCAAGCAGGGGCAGCCAGGAGACGGGAGGGCCAGCCCCTCCGTGGCTCTCCTCTCGGGACACAGGCCCTCGGGCTGTTCTGGGGGATGGCTCCTCGCACTGCAAGGGTGGCTCTGTCATCAGAGACACATGGGATAGTGCCAGCGGGGCCCCGTGCCGCCCTCCCGCTCTCACACCTCACACCCTTCTCTCTGAAAACGTCCCCCCTGCCACACTGTCACCCAGGTCCTGCCTTCTTTCCCAGACAGGACCTCAAAGGAACTGAGGGGCAGCCTCGAGGTGCTGGCTTGCTGGCTCCCTGCCCCTGTGTCCAGTGCCCTAGCCTCCTGTCTTCATCACGACCCCGCCCCAGGGCTGGGCTACCCCATTTGCTGGCTCCGGGACCGCCTGCCATCATTCCTCCTCTGCTCCAGCGAACCAGCTGCCTATGGGTTCACCCCCATCAGCCCAGTCAGCATGTCCTCTCCCTTCTCTCGCCTTCCAATCGCACAAGGGGAACCAGCAGATTCCTTCTCCAGGGCTCCCTGCAGCGCCCACTGAGGGTCTCTGAAAGCTCCTTGGGAGTGGCCTCTATGGTCCCCCTCCCCGCCAGGTCTCCACTTCTCTGCCAGCAGGCGGTGAGCCCCGCCTTGCAGGGCAATTCCCCGGGGGCTCGAGGAACCCGTGTTACCAAGCCCCTTCCCTTCCTTGCCCTCCCCCACGCCACCCCCCGCCCCCAGCATGTCTCTCCCTGGGCTCCAGGCCCTGCCCTCCCTGCGGTTATTCCTCAGTCCCTTGTGCCCCTTCTCAACCTTGGAATGCAGGATGCCCCACAGCCCTACCCTTGCACCCCATCTCTCTCCACCGGCACCCGCCTGGTGACTTTACTGTGCTCGTGCCTTTAAATGCCATCTGTATGCCCCCGACCCGAAGTCTACCCTGAGCTGAATGAGTTCTCTCCCGGATGCAGGCCGCAACACTCAGCTGTTCTCCTGACACGGCACCGGGACACCCAATGGGCTCGTCCACCTCAACAGGGCTGAGGCCCGGCTCTTAGCTCCCCGCCCCGGCAGCCCTCCTCAGCTCAGGAAACAGGCTCTGGCCTCGAGCTGCTCAGGCCTGAGCCCAGGCTCCTCCCTGATGTGGCCTGCTCTCTCCCTTGTCCCCGCTGGTTGACATGACCCTTTTTTCTATCTCCGAGTGGCTACTTCTCTTCCTGCCTCTGGGTCTCTGGTTCAAGGTCACCCCTGGTGTCACCTCCTCACTGGCCACCCTGTTTACACACGATCATCCCCTCCTCCTTGGACAACTCAGGCACTCTGGTCTCTCTTTCCCTGCTCATTACTGTTCAACAGGCTGCATGGGTTTAAAAGGGGTCCACAAATTCTTCCATCCTCCTCCCTTCAAGAGGCAGAAGGGCTCCTGCTCCTGCTCAGCCCCTGAGCGAGGCAGGACTTCGCAGCTCACTCAAACAAACAGAAGTGAAGGTGTGCGGCCTTGAGACCACCAGGCGTGAAAGGCCCTAAACCCCCCGCACTCTCGCTCTCAGAGGGTGTTCCGAGGAACGCCAGGCCATGGGAAAGCCACACGGCAGGGACCTCGGCCTGTCCCCAGCAGCCAGGTGAGTCTGAAAGCCTGCCATCCAGCCCTGGGGGGCCTTCCCTTGCCCTCAGGAGGCCCTGAACCAGGCCTGCCTGCTAGAATGCACAGGCACTGGGGACTGTGAGCTGCTCCCTGGGAAGTCACTAAGCTTTGCAATGATTCGTTACGTAGCAGTGGATAAAGGACACACACGGTTTTTAATTCACTGCTGGAGTCCTACTTCTGACCATGTCTGGCCCAAACTAACTGCTCACTGAATGTGGAAGCTCAAAACACAGACATGTATGAACAAATACATGGCATGAATGAGGCGAAAAGATAAAGGCACTTAAACTCCCAATGAGAATTCTTCTCACTATAAGCTGATGGATATGTGTATCCATTTACTCGTAGGACGATTTCAAAACTGTGCTAATTAGTACCATGCTGGGCCTCACAGTAGGCCACAAATAATCAAAATTGGTTAAGGAAAAAAAGCATGCCTTCAAAGTAAACTCTTAGCCAGAAAAAGGAAAATGGGGAGACGTAAAGCAATCTATCAGCGCTTTGTTCCAAACCCACCTCAGGACCACAGTGTGAGGGGGCAGGTGCCTCACAAGGTGCCAACCAGGGATGGGAAGGGGGTGGCGGGGTCCTTGCCTCGGATGGCTCATCATGCAGCGCTGCCAGCCGGCCTTTCTGGGGGCACCGCAGCACCGCCCCATTGCCCAAGGAGTCTGCCGGCCGGTCCGCCACAGGGAACCTGAGGTCCGGGGCGCTGCCCAAGTGGGGTCGGCTGAAACACACGGGGAAGAAGGGTGCTGTTAGAAGAAAAGAGAGCTCACTCTGTCAGACGAGCCAAAGCCTGTCCATTTGGAAGATCGGCAATTTCACAGCAAATGGGCCCCCGGGAGGGCACTGCCCTCCTGGCTCCAATAGCAACAGGCCGCCCGCTGCTCCGCAGACACTCAGGGCTCATCCCCAGCAGCTGGAAAACTCCCGTATGTGGGGAAGGCAGTGCTGCCGCGAGGGTGTGGAGCTGACTAGGACAGGACCGGCTGTCTGGGGTTGGGGCGTCCAGGGTCCCCCTGGAGCCCGCTCTCAAGTTCCAGGGCAGGGCGTGCACCTGCTTTGCTTTCCCCTTGGCACCCCACCTCCCCTTTGGCCCACGCCTGCTCTGACCTCCCTTTCCCACGGGAAGTCTGTGGATCACAATCACCGGTCTGCCTGGAACACTGTCTGCACCGCTCTCAGTGCTTTTAAAGGCGCCTCAGACAACCCGCAGCAGAAAAGCCTCGGACCCACAGCTCGGAGCTGAGCACCATTGGTGTCTCCCATTAAAGCAGAGGTGAGCGTGTCACCAGAGTCTGGGCTGAACAAGGCCCAGCACAGATGCTCAGGCCCTGAGCACTAAGGTCTGGGCCTGCAGGTGCCAGGAGCTCACTCAGCAGGGGCCTGCTGGGAGGCAGGGCAGCCCTGCCTTGACTGTGAGCCGCCTGCACTGCAGGACCGCCCGGGCTCTGCTCAGTCTTGTCTCTGGGACGAGGGTGGTGCCTTCATGTGCAGAAGTCCCTAAACCCAGGAGACAGGGCCTTCCTCCGAGGACAGGACACCCCATATGTCTGCAGAGTGGCCAGGGCCAACCACCAGCTCAGCCTGCTCGGGGTCACAGGCTGCTCTGCTGCTCTGCTCGACGGTTTTGCGAACACTGTGCTGCACAGGAGATGGAAATCTGGAATCTCCCGGAGCCACACCTGTCTTCCCTCCCATCTCCCCTCCCTCCTGACAGAACTTTTCCCTTCTCTGCTCCACTTCCACCCAAGTGCCTGGGGCTAGAGCACACTTGGGAACTGAGTGGGGGGTACGACACAGTCCCGCTGTGGACTGGGGACCCTCGAGGGTCCTCTGAGGGCCACAGAGGCCTCCAGGTTGGGTCAATCCCCAACCATCACCTCCCAGTCCCCTCGCGGGGTGCAACCTCCATCTCTCTCCCCCTCCTCACCCGAAGCTCTTTCCTCCGGGAGAAGGTCTCAGAGACAAGGTGACCAATTCCTCTGGGAGGTCCCACCAAATTCGCCGTGCCTGCCCTGCCTGTGAGCCAGTTTTCAGTCCCCACTCCCTCCCTCCTGAGGCAGCACAGTGCCCCCCATCCAGCCCACACTGCCCACAAGCCCCACTCTGAGGCCCCACCTGTGCTGCTAAGTCACTGCTGTGACCCCTCCAGAGCTGCCTCCTGGAGACACCCCTCCCTCGCACCAGCCGCTGTGGCCCACTGTCTTCAGAGCACAGCGGCTCCTCCTGCCCCGCGGCTGCTTCCTCTTCTCGTCTCTCACTCTCACTGACACACACGGGACTGGTGACCAGGCCCCAGGCTTCTCCATCTGAAGCCCCCAATTGTGTCAGGCCTCGGTTCCTGGCACCAGGTCCCTCCTCGTTACCCAAAAACCCCCAAGAGGAGGAGGCCGTGTCCACCTCCTCTTCCTCCACTGTCTCGCAGTCCTCCTCACACTCACCTCGTCCACCCTGGGAGCAGGGGTTCCCCACCTCTGACAGCCCCAGCCCCTCACCCTGGAGGAGCTCTGCCACCAAGTCCGGCCACGTCCCCTCCTGTTCTGTAGGGCACGTGCTCTCCTTGAACTCCACCCACCATGGTTTCAGACACAGGACCAGTTTCTGGCTCTGCCTTTGTCTCAAATGACATCTCCTTTTCTCTAGAAGAAAGCTGGGTGGGGGCTCTGGACTGCGAGGATCCCCTAAGCACTCAAACACAGAAATATGCGTATGGGCTCCAAACTGTCTCCTAAGTCAGGATTCAAGCAGTAGTCCATTTCCTACAGATGAATGAATGTCACCAGTAAGCACTTAATAATCTTTGCTAAAGTTTCTCTCTCACTTGTGACCATTTTCCGTGAAGAAGACAAAGAAACATTTAAATACTTAATAAGAATTACCACCCCTATAACAACGAGGAAGAAAAAATCAGGATGCTCAGTAATCTGCTCTCCTCATTCACAAGCCAGGTGATTCCTCCCACCGCAGTCAAAAGACTACAGGTCATTAACCTTCTGCGACTCTTCAGAAACATCAGCGTCACAGTCTGTCAGGCCCCTCAGATGAATACGCCCAAATACCAACTGGTCGGCCCCCTACTTCCAAACCTCTGCCTGTGGTTTTGAGTGTTGTCAATCCTGTGACGACCACTCCGTGGTACCAAGTTTGACCCTAAGGAACGATGCTTGTCTCTTCCCTCTCGCTGGCCACGAAGCTACAGGCTCCTTGAGGTGCGACCATGAGCAACACCCAGTCATACTGTCCACACACCAGACAGGCCCTTGTCACACTCGACAGCGCTGGGGAGCTGCCGGGGAGCAGCCTACCTGTGGTGGAAGGGAGCCCCTCGCAGTCTCGTCTGGTCCACTTCGGCTCTCAGGGTTTCCAGGTTTAGAATCAGCTGGTCCTAGGAAACAGCAAATGACACAGCCTGCACCGCTTGCTTTCTGGATGTAAAGTGACTTGCACCAAAATGTGCAGAACAGGTTACATCAGTAGGTATCAACTCCCAACATTGTAATTCTGAGAAAATGTTCTCTAAGAGTCCCTAGCAAATAGAAACACTCAGAACAATATTAACCCTTATAAACCATAATGAGGAGGAAGTTCCATCTCAGGTGTAGAAAAGGTTTCTCTGGAGGAAACATGGCAAGCCATTAACAACGATGAAGTCTGTAGAGAGAAGCTGGACTTCAGGCGGGGGTTTCGGGTCAGGGGGACACGACTCACTCTATTGCCCTCCCTCCTCTCACTGCTTTAAACTGTCTCCATGGAGCTCACCTGCATTCCTCACATTCATTCCTCTACAGCCCACTTCACTTGCTCATGGGGTAAAACAAGTCAAACGGGCCAAGTTTGTGAGTCACTCAACTCAACCTGGAAGCTCTGTGCTGTCGGCCACGGCAGTCACTCGCCTCGTGCAGCCCCTGAGCACGTGAGACAGGCTGGTGCAAAGCCCGATGTGGAAATCACACAGAGGATTTCAAGACTCGTGGTGAAAGAAGGACGTTGAGTAGCCCGTTGGTTTTTAGGAAATTTTAGATTGTGTAGGTGGCTCGTATTATCTTTCTGACGCACAGCACAGTCCACGTGAAGGGCTCACGCTTTGTCTGAGCTTTTGGGTGATCCCTGAAAGGACTACTCAGAATTCTGAACCACACACAACAGCCACACACTCTAAATCCATCTATAATGCAAACACATTCAGTGTTCAAAACCAGAAAGTGCTATCGTGTTATAGCAGTGGATTAGCCATAAGGAAAATGGAACTCGACTTCTGCTAAGCATCTGCTCAAACTCATGTCCACTGAGTTGGTGATGCCGTCCAACCATCTCATCCTCTGTCATCCACTCTCTTCCTGACTTCAATCTTTCCCAGCATCAGGGTCTTTTCCAATATGAAAATTCATATTAAAAAACTGGAAATAATTACCTCAAGCAATTTTTAAATGCAATAACAAAGTTGCCAAGTCTGTGTTTTGTAAGATGAGCATCAATTTCAAGGTTTAAAAAGCTGTTTTAGGACCTACTGTATAAAAAAAAATGGAGAGAAGACAAAAGAATGATCTATTTGAGATTGGCTCTGTATGAGAAATTGCTGAGACTAATTGTGGGGACGGGTCATGGGTATTTATTATACTACTCCATCCACTTTTGTGCATGTTTGCAATTCTCCATCGTAATACATTTAAAAAGTTTATTTTCTGTTAAAGCAGAGTCTTCTCCAGCAACACAATTGAAAGCATCATTCTTTCAGTGCTCAGCCTTCTTTATGGTCCAACTCTCACACCCATACGTTACTACCGGAAAAACCATAGTTTTGAGTATATGGTTTGTCATATATGATTTGAGTATATGGTTTGTCGGCAAAGTGATGTCTCTTACTTTTCAATATGCTGTCTATGTTTGTCATAGCTTTCCAAGGAGCAAGCATTTTTTTAATCTCATGGCTGCAGTCACCGTCTGCAGTTTTTTTTTTGCCCAAGGAAACAAAACCTGTCACAGCTTCCACAATAAGGCATCGGCATTCAAAGATTTTTAAAGCAAAACAAAAGTTGACTTTGAATTGGCTTAGTCTAGTCATAAACAGCATCCCGATCTCAACAGCCTCTGAGCAGCAGTTATGAAAGTAAAAGTGCACACCCTGATCGGGAGATATTGAGCTCTCTGCCTAAGGGGGGCGCCTCACCTGGGTCTCACGATGGGAGTCAGAACCACTGCCCCTGGAAGTCCGCCTGTGAGGCTCTGCAGTCCAGGCCCAAGAACACAGGTATGGTGGGGACAGTACTGACACGTGAGGCTGGACCCGGGATCCCCACTCCATTTCCTGGATGGTCTGTATTGCCGTGTGGCCAACCTTTCCAGGAAACCTCTCTCAGGACTCGGTGATGTGAGCCTCCATCATCACCCTTTCTGCCTGCGCCTTCTGTTGCAGGGCAACTGCGGTTCTCCTGTCTCTAGGCAGCCATCCTACACACACACCGTTTCTGGACCAGCGGTTTGGCATGTGGGACTCCAGCGCCACGTCCGAGGCAAGCAGGCTCCACACCTGGGTGCCATGCCTTCAGTTTCATGGGCCCCAGGCTGGCACCCCTAGTTTTTGTCTGAGGGGGCAGTTGGGAGGTCCACCTGTATCCCAAGCAGCTCCCCGGACTGGCTGGTCAGAGCAACAAGCAGCCTCTTTGAATGTGGGGAAGCCCTGGCTCCTACCCACTGCCTATGGGCGACCACCTCTGGCCCTGCTCCCAAGGAGGTGGGTGCCCGGATCAGCAGATGGGGCCACACAGGCACACACTCGATGCCAGAGACGGGACTGGTGGAGAAAGGCAGTGCTGGCCCCCGCCCAAGCCATGTCTCCTGCCCAGACGCCGCCTCCCTGTCAGCACAGGCACCCGCTGCAGCTCCTTGTTCTTTGCCTCCAGTTGGGCCTCCATCTGGCGCAGCCTATCCTCGATGCTGCTGTGCCTCTCTCTCCTGCCTGTCGGCCAAGAACAGCGTCAGCTCCGCTCACAACAACCCTGTCCTGACAGCACGCGGGCTGTGATCGCAGGGGCGGCAAGCGGGCCATGCTCTGTGCGAACCACGGGCCCTGGGTTCGCCGGGGGCATGCCCGCATGCCTGCTCACACAGCCTGCGCGGCTTCGTGTGTGACACATGGCTCACGGAGGATGCTGGTGACCAGCTCGTGAGAGGAGACGTGCTCCCCGTGCCCCAGGCCCCACACCCACGGCCGCTGCACTCCCTCCTCTGACTGCCTGTGGCGATCCCGCGTGGGCAGCAGACAGCGGCAAACCCGAGGCACACGTTCTACCTTCCTAAGCTGGGAAGGAAGTTCGAACCGTTTAGCCTCCTGAGTGGTAGAGCTTCTGGAAGACAAAAGGTCGGACTACAAGGCCGACTGGGGATGGACAGCAGAGATGCCAGGGGAGAGGAGAAACCAAGCCTGGAGAGGAAGATCACAGGCAGAAGGGTGCCCCCTGGCGGCTGTTAGTGACCCTGCTCTGGGAGGGTCTGTGAGCACCGGACACCGGCGGCCTCCCGCGACGTGATGGCCCCTCAGGCACTCACTGAGCTCCTGGCAAGGCTTCCGACAGCCGCGTCAGCACAGACCCGGCCCGACTCTCTATGTTCAGCCAGTGCCCACTGGCAGCGCAGGGCAACACCTTTCCCGTCAGAAGGACAGGGTGGCTGGCTGGCTGGCAATGGGGTCGGTGCCCCCAGCAGCGCCACATCCCAAGGACATGGCCTCTCACCCACGGGCTCCTGGGGACGGCGAGTGGGGAGTGGGGCCTCGGGTCTGCACGTGCCCTGCTGGGACTTCTTTAACAAGTGTATGGATAACAACTTAAAACTGTGTTCATTACAGAGCTATTTTGGCCATCTCTTAAACGAGAATGGGATTTTTCTAGGTCTCTATCCTGCTAGGCTTTGAGTGGCTGACTGAACTCTGAGCAGCAGTGACTCGGAGCTGAAGCGTCCTAGGCACACACACAACTTGGGACAAAACTGGAGGGAAATTAACGTAGGGATGATGCAGAAGTGGGGCGTGCCTGACACTCAGGGAGCGCTCCCATCTCAGACGGGCAGCACGACCCCCATGTCTGCGCTCCTGTGTGGACTGAGCAGCACGGGCAGGGGCGCGGTGGGAGAGCAGGGGAACAGGCCCTCCCTGTGCCCGCCCCCCAGGGACCCAGAGCAGCACCTTGGAGAGCGAGGCCACCCTCTGCGCCTGCTCCGCCTCCACCTCGGGCAGCGTCTCTGCCCTCCGCAGTCTCTGCTGCAGCTTCTCTACCAGCTCCAGGCGCTCCTGCAACTGGCGGTTCTTATCCTCTGTCTACAAAGGGAGAGCAGAGGATCAACACAGGCCGAGAGGTGTAGCCACTGTCGCTTTAAGTAAGCTGAGACAAAACCTAAATGCACGTGTCTAGTGGATTCATTCTGTTTCGGAAGCTCCCTCAGGGTAAATTTTCTCTCAGTGTTCCTGGGCTTGGTCTCAGTGAGCAGAACACCTCCTGCCAGAGTATTTGCTTTTCCTAAACATTCCCCAAGGACATCTTAAAAAAAAAAAAAAAAAAAAAGTTCTTCTATATTAAAGAAGATCTGTAGAATCTTATTCATTCTTATTGACAAGTTAAGGGAAGAAGGGTTCACTACAGACCCTTCTTAAAATATCACCAGAATCATCATTTAGAGGGAACCCTACCGACCGCAGATGGCTACGGGCGTGTAAGCCAAAATATGGCTTTCATCTCCTCTGAAATACAGACCTGATAAGAGCATGCCTGGTGAAATGCCAGTCAACTAGTATTTGTAAATGCACGATTATTCTTTTAACAGATCTTCTTACTCTGAAAAACTTTCAATGTAGAACATTTAGACAGATTTTTTAAAAAAAAAAAAAAAAAAAATTAAACTATCTATAAGCTCAGGTTCCTGAGAGGTTAGCATTTGTTTCTAAGCAGCTTTTTCTTTTTTTTTCTGTGTGCGTATTCCTCTATATGCATTACACAAACAATATGCTATGCTTTAAAACCCGCAGAAAACAATAGCATATGGTACATAGTATTTTCTGATCTGCCTTTTACAGCCATTATTTTGTATATCGTGATGCTTTTAATTAGCATTCCCCATCATACTTTTCAAT
Organism: Bos mutus; assembly: GCF_027580195.1. Classification (NCBI taxonomy): domain Eukaryota; kingdom Metazoa; phylum Chordata; class Mammalia; order Artiodactyla; family Bovidae; genus Bos; species Bos mutus. Next base: position 30,595 of record NW_027220114.1, read on the forward strand.
GGCTTTCTAGTATTTTATTTTTGGGGTGGGGACAATGATACACTTTGGCACACACCAGACTGACTCACTTTGTTTTGGAGAAGCCAGATTTGGTTTTCCTGGTTAAGTCCTGATTATCTGAGACCACTCGGGAACAGGAGCGAGTAAGGCTCACCACACCACAGGAAGTACAAACCCTAATCAGACCGGAGCTCTAACCCTGCCTTTTGTCACAGTGACCCCAGTTCCCAACAGGCAGCCAGCTGCCGTGAAGTTCCCTGCTGCTCTCTACTCTTTCGGTAACAACTCTAACAAGCCAACAGATTCACCTTCAAGTAAAACAAAAGAGTCAGGAATGGAATTCCACAAAATGGTTAAACCAAGTCCCAAATAATTCAAACCTGTAAGTTGCAGTCACCCGCATTTTTTTTAAAATATATTTCCTTCCAGTACAGCTGATTTACCATGATGTACATCCACACTTTTGAACACAGTATTTTAGGGTCATAAGAACTTTACACTGGGACTTGATTTCCAATGTGGGAGTCACATGAAAAGATCTTTACCTTCCTTCCTCAGTAATTCACTACTATAAAAGTCAGACACGGTTCATAAAAGCCATTACCTGTCGATGCCTAGAATCCTTATTTGCAATTTCATTTTCAAGTTTATTACTGATGTCGTCCTAAGTTTCAAATCAAACATAAAGTTAACGTCCTCAGAATAAAAGTCCTAGACATGGCAGTTTTCTCGGACGTGAGCAAAAATGCGCCTATCCCAAAGGTCACGTTTGCCACGATTGGCACCCATCTGTCTTAACGTTCTGTCCAGCCACTTGGTTTACCAAGCTTCTTTTCTACATCATAAACCCAAACAGCAAACGAAAAGTATACTAAACTACCCTGTTATTGCAAGAATTCCAGGAGGGAAGGTATCTGGCATGAAGTCAGGACCTCTGTCTGCTACACCATACAGGCGGGCTTGACCCAGAACAGGGAGGGACCTTCAACAGATCCAACGGGGAGCTCTGAGGCTCGTTTCCTCGAGTGAAAGTTGGAAAAGTCTCATGCAATTTCCTCAGAATTAAAGTAGAATATTAACGAGTGGAAACAGAAGTCAAATTGTACACAACTGGGAGCAGCCTTCTCAAGCCTAGTTCTTCAAAAGCAGAGTTACACCACATGGATGAAACGCTCAAACCAGGACCAGAACTTGCTGCTGGTGCAACTCCTGTCCGCCACTTCAAAATCCACTTCAGGTCCCTCCCTGGTCACTAAGTAACCAATGTGAGAGCAAAGTCCTAACTTTAAAAGTGAAAGGTCTTGAAAACGCGTTTTCTAGAATTCTATACGTATTAAACTCTGCCACCTAATCTCCTGTTGCCAAAGAGTAGTGTGAATAGCTTATGCAAACCTGTGCAAATATTTCTGTTTTGAGTTCTCACACAGAATTACTCACACCAAGCTACTAAACAAGTACACCTGCTGTACCACATGTTGGGTTCTCTCTCTGAGCGGTCTCTCGGGGGGGGGGGGGGGGGGGGGGGGTGCTGTCTGTCTGTGCACAGAGGAGAGGCGAGGCTCACAGGAAGAGGCCTGAGTCCCCAGCACTCTCTGTTTTCACAGTGACCGCTAGGGAGTTTCTCATAAATCAGGACACCCGCAGACATGACCGCCAGAGACATCACGATTCCACATGGTTACACAGCTCGGGCCTGAGGATCTGAGGGTGAGCAAACACCACTCGACTTGTCTGACCGCCGGTATCACTGTCACACATCCCTTCAAGGAGCGGAACCTCAGAAAACTCGAGAAGATGGCCAGGCAAGCTGCCTCAGCAGAGCCCACACAGCATGCTCCCATCTCTCCGAGAGAACAGGCTCCACAGGTGTCACCAGACTCGCCTGAGTGAATCAGAAGCAAATTTCAGCATCATCAGGAACACATTCGACAGGCAGTTGGGGGGGGGGGGCGGGGATGAACCGGGAGACTCGGGTTGACATATATACAGCACTGATACTACACATAAAGTCAACGAGTGAGGACCTAGTGTACAGCACAGGGAAGTCCGCTCAGTGCTCTGTGGTGAAGCAAATGGGCAGGAAATCTAAAAAGAGAGACAGACGTAAATAAATAGATAGATAGATAGATAGATGACTGATTCACTTTGCTGTACAGCAGAAATTGACAGCAGTGTAAAGCAACTATCGCCAATAAATGAATGAATGGATGAATGAATGAAAAAAAAAAAGGAACACAGTGGGCCCCCTAGAACTTGTGGAAATGAGGAGTCCACACCCAGGGTGCGGCACAGCGTCAGGGCTGCCCTCACATTGGTCCACTGCCAACGGACCGCCTGGACCAGGCCTCTTCTACCCCAGAGACCTCGATGCAGAGGCAGGGAGGCAGCCAGTTGTGGTCTCTCCGGTGCTCTGCTCTTACTCACGCAGCCATCCCAAGGCTGAGATCCCCGGGAGAACAAGAAACCCACATTCCACCTCAGGACAACAGACACAGCTGCAGTCACTCACTTCGCGGACGTCCCGCTCAAGTTTTCTGTTCATGTCCTTGGACTTGAGGAGGTCCTTCCTGGCCGTGTCCAGGTCCTCCTCCAGATGTTTCACGTGGGCAGAGAGGGCTGCCAGGCGCTCCTCCATCTGGCTCTGCTCCCGCAACTGCCTCTCTATGATTTCCTGGAGCTCCATCTTCTTAACCATGTCTTCCTTGTGGCTTAGAGAGCCGTCGGAGGGTCTCTAAGGGGGAAAGGAAGCCTTACACAGCCTGGTTTTGGGAGGGAGGGAACACAGTACTTCCGGGCAATCTGTGAGGTCAAAACTGCCTTCTGCGCTCTGGGAGCTCACAGGACCCTCGTGGCCCTCAGACCTACATGGTGCATCGGTGAGAGGTCCCAACAGCCCCCCAGACAGACTGGATGGTAAGACGAGAACCAGACAGAGAGCGAGACCAAGGACTTGCCTTTCCATTGGCGCTTGGCATGTTTTCTTGCTCATGATGTACATCAAGCACCCTGTCCGTTAGTATCTTTTCCTGGTTATTCTCCTCTGAAAGAATCATCTGCTAAAACCAAAAAAATTGAATCAGAGTAAAGAAATAAGTAAAGACAGCAAAACTCCACCTGGAAAACTCAACTCTAAACTGAAAACACAACATAAAAAGAAAATACATGGTGATGCTATCCATCCCGAATACCACCAGGTGATTAGAGTCAGAATTTGTCTTCTACTGGACAAAGGGGTACTTAAGAGATCCTGCAACTCTGAGCCACAAGTCTAGTTTACTAGTCATTAAAATAACCCTGGTGGGCGGGTCCTCAATCAGAAAGATAAATAACATCTGATGCCCACCACTACAGCCTTCATTCTTTTTTAAAATGAAAGGATTCAAATGACAAACCCTTCACGGAAATTACACAAAGACTGATCAAACTTACCTCTTTATGTGTGGCACCTAATTCTTCTTCTAACAAACTACACCTTTCGAGTGCTACTCGTAATCACGCTCTCAACTCAAATAAAAGGGGCCGAGTCACTGTGTGTTGATGTGTGTATATACGTTAGTACACTTCTTAGTGTATACTCACCCTAATACATGGATACTGTCACAGAATACCTTGAATGTCTCTCATTGATCTTAACATCAAGAGAATCTGCTTGTTAACAGCTTTAAATTCTAAGTTTGAGAGAACAAAATGTTCTCCTAAATTAATTATTACCCAGTTTTTAACTGCAAATTGATATACAGAATATAATAAATCTTGAGACATTCATGCCAACTAATACTTTTTAACTGGGGGCTTCCCAGGTGGCTCAGTGGTAAAGAATCCGCCTGCCCAATGCGAGGGCAGGTTCGATCCCTGGGTCAGGAAGATTCCCTGGAGTAGAAGATGGCCACCCACTCCAGTATTCATGACTGGGAAGCCCCATGAAGAGAGGAGCATGGTGGGCTACAGTCCACAGGGTTGCAAAGATTCGGACACGACTGAGCATGTATGCAGGCAACGCTTTTTAACCATATAAAACTCTGAATTCTTACAGAAAAAAATGTATATACAAGAATTCAAGACGCTCAAAAGTCAACTAGTTACATAAATATGTGCATCATCCGCCTAACAAGGCAGCAAGTGTACAAATCCAGGGCGGCGGATGGCTGGTACCTTCTCGTCCAGGGCCTTGTGGTGTTCAAAGAGCAATTTCAGCGCCCTGAGCACCTCCACCTCTCCTCCTCATGCCGGCTGGGGACTGCGCCTGCCGCTTGCCTGCTGTCATCCCGACGGGTGGAATATATCGCGAAACCAGGCACTCCAGGTGCTCCAGCAGCAGCTGCAGGGCAGGGCCAAAGGAACACCTTCAACCTCATGCTTGAATTCCGGGCCGATAACTCCTCTCAGCCTCACGCTATAGCCGGAAACATGCTAAGGCACGTCGGAATCCTGCCAGTTCAGTCGAAAGTTAGAGTGGACTTCCCCAGGGGTCCAGTAGTTAAGACTCCACACTTCTTCAAGGATCATGGGTTTTAACCCCTGGTCAGGGAACTAAGATCCCACACAAAGTGTAGCGTGGACAAAAATGTAAGTTAAGAGAACTCCCCCCTCATATGTACTAAAATTACATTAGCTCTCATCAGAAATTTGAAGCAAGGTATGAGAACCCAGAACTGATCCACCCTGGTCTGTTCAGTGGGAAGATGTGGAAAATGACTTGAAAATCAGACAAAGTTTAAAGACAGCACACGGAGGCCAGCGGTGACCCCCGTGGGGCAAATGTCAACACGTGAGAATCCCCCTACTGACCCTGGTGTTGTTTCTTTCAGCTTTCAGCTGAGCGATTTCCTCTTTGGCTTTACAAAGCTGCTCCCTGTAGGTGTATCCTTCGGGAGTTGGAAATTCCTAGAAAACAGTTAAATGAGAAACTAAATGCAAACATAAATTAAAAAGAGAGCGAGACTGTGAAGACTGACCCTGTCAAGTCTCTCCAGGCTCCACACAAAGGATCTCCATGCCCCTCCAGAGAAGAGGGGTCCACTGACCCCAAGACCACACAGACCACCACAACTCAGACCGGCCTTCAGCCTCCACCTCGACCTGGCAGGGCGTGGCAGGAGAGAACCTGGAATCAAGCCTGCCTTCTCAAGACCCAGGGACATTTGAGAAACTTTCCAAAACGTAAACCTAACAACAAAGTGGATAAAGAGATTCTTAAACGACACACAGACCTGGAGCCACTGGGAAAGTGAAAAAAAAAGGAAGGTCTACAAGGCCACGAGGCTTTGGAGTGTTCCTCTGGAAAAAAAGGCGGATGGCACCTCAAAGCCATCTGTTAGCCTGACTCCACAGAAGCCACCCAGTCATTCAATCAACCGGTTAAAATGTTAAATTTATGTTATATGTACTTTACCACAATTTGCGTGCATGCGGGGCCATCCACGTGGTGAACTTGCTCAAACTGAACCACACGGGGTCTTTCGTTCTTCTATTTTTTTTCTTTGCAGAAATTAAAAAAATCCTGGGCTACGTATCCACTACTACATACTGAGTGTTCAGCACCCAGAACAGTGCCCAGCACTTGTAAGAGGCATGCAGTAGACATGTGTAGCTATGAGGGTGTATGTCATACACGTAAGCAGTAGGTACCTGTCATTAAAATACTGGACACACTGGTCTGTGTTTTGTAACATGGGAGACATTAACGGGCTTAGCCGTTCTGCTTCAGGACTGACTCTCTCTAGCTCGATCCTCATGCCCCAGAGATTCCTCCAGCCCGTATATCCTTTCTTTGCAAGAAGGGAGACATTAAGGGCCTTACCCTTTCTGCTTCAAGGACTGACTCTATAGCTCAGTCCATGTGCCCCAGTGACTTCTCCAGCCAGTGTTTCCCTTCTTCTTGGGCCCCCGCCCATCCTCCATGCAGCAACTGCACAACCTCTTACAAGGTAAACCTGCTGGGGTCGATCCTGCCCACTAAGGCCAGAATGCCCTGGCGGCAGGGCCCACAACCATGCTAACAAAATGAAACACAACCCCAATGCTTCGCCGGGTGAGGGCCAATCTGACGGGCCCAGCCCGGCTGCTCTCTCACCTCAGGCTGCTCTGCTTCCAGGGCGTGGGCGAGGCCAAGTCCTTCCTAGTCTTCGCCTTTGCCTTGGGGTTGCAGCGCTGGAATAACGCCAAAGGCGGGCCCTTCGACGACCCATCCTCGCGGATAGGGGCAGCCCCGACTCGGGGGCAACCGCTGTTTCACGGTAGGATACCTCGGCTACCGAGCTATCACCACCAATCTCACACACGACCACCACTCTCACACACACTGCTCTCACACACCACTCTCACACACACCGTTCTCACACTATGACCACTGCTCTCACACTATGACCACCAAATGGCATGAAGGCTCCGCCTCCAGCACATCTCCCAGGAGCCCAGAACTGGAACCCACTCGGTCACAAGGGGCTCCGTGGCAACAGGGGCTGGGCTCAGGTCCACTGTCAAGGGTGCAGAGGGGGGGAGGGGCTGCAAAAAGTCAACAATTGAGTGTGGAGTGCAGTGCAGGAGAAGGCAGGCTGTGCCCACAGCTCAGGCCCCCTGTCAAACACGACCCTGCAAGGTACTGGGTCACAGTCGAACCAACCAGTATAAACTCCTTCAGAAACCACCACCCCTGGGAATGAGCACGTCTTCTAAGTGGGCTTCTGCCCCCTCTACCCCCCAAACAAGCCTCCAGTGAGGCTACTGAAAGGGCAGCCCTGAACTCAAGGGCGTCCCCAGAACCCACTCAGCTGAGGAGGACTCACCACGCTAGCTGCCCCTCACTCTCACCCTGAGCTCGGTCCTCCCTGTCGGACTCCCTCACCGAGCTCAGCAAGGGCTTGACCAACCTCACTCCAGGCACTTAAAATGAACCCACAGTGGGTACAGGGGTTCATTCAACCTGCTGTGAACTCGCCCTCTTTACTTGACCCTCGGCCAGAGGCGACTCTGCCCGTGGGGACTGGACTGCATGGTGGAGGTTCAGGGGTGTCCCTGCCTCGAGCCGCGACAGCCAGCACCTCCCAGACCCCGCCTGAGTCTCCCACCCCTCTCCTGGCTCCACTCCCACCCTCGCGGTTCTCCACTCGCCAGGGCACAGGCCACTTGCTCCTGGCTCAGCCCGGCCCTCTGCTGTCATTTGAGGACCTCGGTCCCCAGGGTGCTTTGGGTCCTATATCCACCCATCTCAGCAATTACACACTCTGGGAGAGACAGGGTACAGTTTGGGGTCCTGCCCGCAGTTCACCCTGAACACGTTCTCTTTTTTTAGCTTTATCTACTGGAGTTCTCTGAGATGTGTTCTTAAAACATCAACTGTTGCTTTCAAAAAGACTGTAAGGTCACTGTGCTCAACTTTACGAATAAAATCTTCATTTTCCACCTTAAAGTGAAACTGGAGGAAGACTAAAAGCAGTCATTTTTTCAAACTGAAAAAAAAACCCACATGTGACCATGTCACAGAATACAGGTCACGTAACCCCTCCCTCCTCAGCCTTGGCCTCCACCACCAGCAGCCCGGCAATGCAAGGCCTGCCCTGGGCCGCCAGGGGGCAAGGGCAGAGGGAGACCGGCTCCTCTGTCTCCAGGCGCGTGGGCGCCTGCTCCACCTCCTTCCCAAGTTCACGTGGCACTGAAACAGCCCAGGCAAGCTGGGGACTCTGACCAGAAACACAGCCATGGGTACCAAGCAAGGACCCCTGGTTCTTGTTTTCCCTGGTATCAAATAAACTTGATCAAGACAATTACTGTGACTGTTACATGTGGCTTCAGATGACAGAAGACCCCCCAGGGTGTCTCCACTTCCAGTGACAGACGCAAGCATCTTGTAGGTCAGCCTACCAAGAGCTAGAAAAGCTAAATAAGGTTTAAAAGAGGTCCTTAGGCAGCCACAATCCAAGATTTCAAACAAAAGCGAAGCTCAGTGAGGGAGCTGGAGACTGAGAGGGCCGCTCGTTCCCTCGGGGCATCTGAGCAAAGCTGACTCTGTGAAGAAAAGGAAGGGAAAAAGTCAAGCAGAGGGGGCTGGCTAACACAGCTCTGGAGGGTTCCTTGGGCTGTGGAGACAAAAAGTCAAGCGCAGGCCTGACGAGTCAGTCTGGATGTCAGAAAACGTACCCAACACTCTGCCCAAACCGGCTGAGCGCTGACTATCAGTCACCTCCTGGTGCTCAGGAGAGACGGTGGGCTTCAGGACCTGCCGAGAACGCGGGGCCCTGGGAGGCACCCCAGGCTTCCAGACACTGGAGACGCTGGAAAGCTCCTCCCTGGGGTCGGGGGGGAAGGTGGGTGAAGGCTGCTGAGACTGAGCTTAAAAGGACCCCCAAGCCTCAAGTCCCTCAGGCCCTGAGTGAACAGACAGCTCTGTCCCCACTGGAGGTCTCGTCAGAGGAAACTCTGGAGAAAGCAGCATCACTCAGAACCTCTAGGGTTTTCCAAACATAATGTCCAACATGCAAAAAAAGCAAAAGAGGGTGTAACAACAAACAGGACCAAGAGAAAAAGAACTGAACCAGATCCAGAGGTATGAGATATATATCAGCGTATCAGAGGTATGCTAGAGGTATCAGATGCAAATGTCACCTGTTCAAAAATATACTTGACAAAAGGAAAAATTTCTGAGAATCAAAACCAATCTAGAACTTTACAATAACAGTGACTGAATTTAAGAACTCAGTCTCTGGGCTTAACATCAGATTGGATGTAGCTGAAGAGGCGATCAGTGAACTGAAGGACGGATCAATTACAATATATATATATAAGGAAAAGGGATAGAATGTATTGAAGGAATCTGTTGTTAAACTATGTTGTTAAAAACTATAAATGGGGACCCTCATGGTGGAGAAAAGACAGAAAGGGGAATAAGAAATGCCTCCAGGGGCTGAAACTAAAGAGCCTCTTAGTGAAAGTGAAAGGGGAGAGTGAAAAAGCTGGCATAAAACTCAACATTCAAAAAATGAAGATCATAGCATCCAGCCCCATCACTTCATGGCAAATAAATGGGAAAACAGTGGAAACAGTGACACACTTTATTTTCTTGGGCTCCGAAATTACTGCAGATGGTGAAATTAAAAGATGCTTGCTCCTCGGAAGGAAACCTATGACAAATCTAGACAGCATATTAAAAAGCAGAGACATTACTCTGCCAACAAAGGTTCATTTAGTCAAAGCTATGGTTTTTCCAGTAGTCATGTATGGATGTGAGAGTTGGCCCATGAAGAAGGCTGAATGCCAAAGAATCAATGCTTCTGAACTGGGGAATTGGAGAAGACTCTTGAGAGCCCCATGGACTACTAGGAGATCCAATCAGTCAGTCAATCCTAATGCAAATCAGTCCTGAATATTCATTGGAAAGACTGATGCTGAAGCTCCAATACTTTGGCCACCTGATGCAAAGAGCTGACTCATTGGAAAAGAACCTGATGATGGGGAAGACTGAAGGCAGGAGGAGAAGGGGACGACAGAGGATGAGCTGGTTGGATGGCATCACCGACTCGATGGACATGAGCTTGAGCAAGCTCCAGGAGTTGGTGATGGACAGGGAAGCCTGGCGTGCTGCAGCCCATGGGGTTGCAACGGGTCAGACATGGAGCGACTGAACTGACTGACAGGGACAGTGGTAAGAGTTGGTTCAAGAATCAGACCATTGAGTCAAAAATGAAAACCACACATTGGTTTCAGCAGCTCTGCGGGTGCCTAAGGCAAGAAGCAAATGTTCAAGCACTCAGAGGAAAAAGGGTGTGGCTTTTAACGGCACAACAACACTGAGAGCTGACTTTCCAAGAACAAGGAAGTCAGAAGATAATGGACTGGCATCTGTAAAATGCTGAAAAACAAATAACCACCAACCTGGAATTCTACATCCAACAAAAAAACTCTCTTGAAAGTGAAAGCAAAATAGAGACTTTGAGGGCAAATGGAAATGAGACAACTCATCACCCACACACATGAACTAAAAAAAAATATTAAGGCAGTGCTTTGGAAAAAAAAAGAAAAGTAGTCTCTGATGGAAATATAAAAAACAAGTAAAGACCAACAATGAGGTAACTGTGAGGGTAAATACTAACTCTACAAAACAATGATGTTAATGCCAAAAATATATCTAACCGTTTAAAGTGTGACAGTGACAAGGAGGAAACAGTCGTGTCAGGGAGGCAGTAAGAGTACTAAGTTAGACTTGAATGTAAAACACACGCTGTGTCTGCAAATGTACACCCAACAACCTGACAGAGGAGCACAGAACTAGAGAAACACTTCATACTTCTAAAAGAAGGCAAGAGCAAAGAACACAGACTAGGTGGGACAAACAGAAATCACACAGCAACATGGTGTCTACACACTGAAATATCAACATTATAAACAGAGCCAATACTCAAACTGATTCCAGTGAAAACTATACACTATTCAGAGGTACATGTTAAGATGGAAGGTCTTTTAGACAGGTGAAAGTAAAAGATACCCAAGCTAACACGGACAGAAAACTGACGTGGCAACATCACTGTCAAATAGTGTCTAAAGAAAGAAGCATTACTAGCAATAAAAAAGAACATCTCATACTGATACAAGTTCAGTCTAGCAAGAAGATGAGGATTCTAAACTTGAATGTACCTAATAACATAACCTCAAAATATCAATACATAAAAACTGACAGAAATAGAAAAGGAGTAACAGCCGAGTTCATAATCCCAGTGGGAGACGTTAAAGACACATCTCTCCTGGAACTGGGCTCCCTGGTACGTAGTCACCTGCAACCATGAAGTACCTGAAATGTGGCTGGCTCTACAATGAGATGCGCTGCAAGCCTGAAACACATGCTGGATTTTAAAGACTTAGCATGAAAAAAAGAACGTGAACTATTGCATTAGGTTTTATCATGTTGATTACACACTGAAATGATAATATTTGGGGTGTGTTAAAATAAAATATATTACAGGTAATTTCACCTACTTCTGCTTTTACTCAACGTGGCTACTGGAAGCTGAATTACATGAGTGACATACCTGATGTAACTGATACACACGGAACACTGCATTCCCACTGATACATATTATTTTCAAGAGCCCAACGAACATATAACAAAAAGAACATGTATTGGGCTATTAGGAAAGCTCGAATTATTTCAAAAGACTGAAATAATGCAGAGTATACTTAGGGACTGCAATGGGCTGACAGTTTATGGGCCCTCAAACTTCACCCCATGCGTGGTGATGATCCTAGGAGGCAGGCACTCTGGGAGGGGTCAGGCCAGGAAGGAATGGGCTCCCGTGCTGCGAGGACAGGGAGAAGCAGCAGGCAGTCTAGGAACCAGGAAACATGACTCACCAGACGTGGCACCTGCTGATGATCTTGGGACTCCCCAGCCTCCAGGACTACAAGAAACAACTTTCTGTTGTTTATCAGCTAGTCTACGGGATTTACAACAGTAGCCCAAAAAGACAGGGCTCTTTGATAGTGAAAAAGACAGGGCTCTTTGATAGTGAAGGACAGGGAAGCCTGGCGTGCTGCAGTTCATGGGTCACAAGGAGTCCGACACGACTTAACGAATGACCACCACCACCACCACCACCACCACGAGTTGATCTGAGTTAAGACTAAAACGGAACTCATGGCTTAGGCTATTTAGTCTGTTTCACACAGGCCAAAATGACTCGTATATTTTAAAGTATTTATCCAAAAGTGCCCCTTGATAGCATTTTACAGCCTGTACATAATAGGATGAATACTTTAAAAAAAATTTACTAGTCTATACTTCTAAAATATAATATTTCAAAATATTTTCCTATAAGAGACTTTGAATATTTTTTCAGTAACTCTCCCTCTTTCCCTCCATGACAGGCACTGAACAATGTTGAGGAAAAATCAGTTTGGTGCTAGGAAGTAACTGGCAGGATACGCGTGCGCGCGGGGCCTGGGGGCTGGGATGAGGGGTGCGGAGGTATCGGTGCCCTCCCACCCCCGGCCGCTCCAGACCCGGCCGCGATCGCTGAGCGGGCCATCCCCCCCCCCCGATCCCATTCGCTGCCCAGGCCCGCGCGGCCCCGGAGGTATTGGTCTTCGGGGCCCGCCGCCTCCCAACCCCTGCGGCCCAGGGGCCTCTGAACCTCCTGTGGGCCCAGGCGCAGGGAAACTTGAGCACCCAACTTCCCCAGCACCTGTCCGGTGCCCAAACCCACCAGAAGCCAGGGAGACACGGTCGATGGAGCGCCTCAGCCACGCCCCTTCGCACTACCGACGCCCCCCTTTGACCCCACGCCAAGCCCTCCACCTTCCTGAGAGAGCAGACAAGCCACAGGCAGGCACACAGACAGACACACACACACACACACGCACACACCCATGCCAAGGGAGACACACCTGGCCGCGCAAGCTCCTCAGCCAGAGCCAGAGCACCTGGGAGAGAGGGGGGGCAGACGAACGGCCGGCGGCTGGCTGTCAGAAGATACAGAGGCAGAAATACATGAAGATTCCGAGACAGACTCCATTAAGAGAAAGACACACACACACACACACACACACACACACACACACTTGAGTGTGGTCTTTGAAATACTTGTGTTCGTAGTTGCTGGGTTGAGCCCAACTTTAATACAACCCATGGACTGGCCCATCAGGCTCCTCTGTCCGTGGCATTTCCCAGGCGAGGATACTGGGAGTGGGTTGCCATTTTCCTTCTCCGGCGGGATCTTCCCGACCCAGGATCAAACCCCAGTCTCCTGCTGGCGGATGCCTTGCCATCTGAACCAGGACATTGCTAATTCCCTAGGCAAAATACAAAGAATAGAGCTCGTGTTCTACTAAATGGAAAGATGATTTCAAAAACAGAAGCTGTCCTTTGTTGGTATCTTTGAATCTTTATGTAGTTTTCGTTGATTTTTACTGTTAAGGCTAACTGAACAAGGCAAGAGAGAAACCCCAGAATTGAAAAGCAATTGACGTTTTTGAAAGAAACATGTGCAGGTGAAGCTCTCTTCCTTTTTGAGAGATGGTTAAATGCAAAATCTTGATTCAACACATATGACTTTTGTGCACTTTCTTTCAAATCTCCATGACAAAACCCTAAGGCGTCCAGGAAGAAAGGAGTAGAGGGGCAGACAAAAAGAGCAACCTTTCCCCTTGGTGCCATCTCAACCAGCTGCTTAGTTCCTTCATCTCAAGGACTATCATCTGGGCTTCTCTGGTTTGTCTGATTCTTGTTTCGGGGACCGTTTCTCGTCACAAGGCTGTCAACAGTGGGGGTGGGTGGTGTGTGTGTGTGTGGGGGGGAGCCCTTCTTTCCATTCCACATGAGACCCAGTGGACAATCCAGGCCCTGCCCACTGCATTGAGTGTGCAGCAACAATATCAACGGTAATGCCGGTGAACAATGCGTATTCCTGGAATCCACTCCGTTGGCTACTGACTGTGTGTGGTGGTGGTCTGGAACCTAGACCTGGAAGCTTTCTGGATGATTGCAAATGACACCAAAGTCTGAGGACGATGGAAGATCTTCACATTTCTGCAAGAGCCACACACCTCCAGAAGGAACCACAAGACTTGCCTGAAATGGTCAAGGTATAAGTATTGGACTCAACGTTGGAAGGTCTCCACCTTTGCTATGGAAGTCAAACGATCTTTCTTTGAAATGAAAATGGAGCATACTGAACGTTCACATTCTTCTAGAGCATTTGAAAAGCCCTAACTTGTAGAAATCTGCTGTACGAGTTCCTTGAAAGCAAGAACCTCTATGTATGGATATGTCTTCATGCCTTAGATTGTGCCTCGAATATAGTGTACACATCAACCCAGGAAAGGAAAGAATTGAATCGCCAAATATACAAAGAGATCAAAAGTGCTGAGCCAAGTGACCCCTTGAGGCTTCCAAGAGCTTTTTTCTGTCTTTCACACACTAAGTAAATACTGAGCACCTACGATGAGCTAGGAGGCATGTAATAAGTTTCAGGGAATAGAAGGCGGAGAGAAGAAGACACAGAGTTCCTGCTTTCACTGAGAGACGACTCTAATGATACATCACAGGCAGATCCTTTGAGAACCTATAGAGGGGCCTCTTCCCTCACCACAAAACCTGGGTGTCAGGGAAGGCTTTCCAGAGGCACCATTTCGTTGAGGTCCATAGGTTGAACCTAGGTAAACCAGGGTTGAGATGCAGGAAGAATTTCAGGCAGGGAAAATAGCATCTTGGAAGGCTATGTGACCAGGGAAACTTAGGACATTCAAGAAAAAAAATGCCCTATGGGATGGAAGCCAAAGAGTGCAGAGGGCATTCCAGGCAAAAGACATCAGAGAAGAACGTGAGGAGCAAGCCTGAAGGGAAGTGGTCGTATCTTCAATATGCTGGGAAAATACGAGAGCCGTTGGAGCAGGGAGGTGACAGCATTGCATCTGCATTTCCAAAAGGTCATCTTGCTCCACGTCACTAATGATTGGAGAGGCTCAACTCCAAACTCCAAGGAGGGACCACTTCACATGAGCCCGATTGGGCCTCACTGCGATGTCTGTCAATAACCAATGCTGGAGAAGATGTGGAGCAAAGGGAACTCTCCTCCACGGTGAGTAGGAATGGGCGTGGGGAGAGCCGGTATGGAAAAGAATATGGAGGTTCCCGAAGGAACTAAAAGTGGAAGTAGCCTATGGTCCAGCAGCCCGACTCCCAGGCAGAGATCCACCCACGGTATAAGTGAACAAGATAGATGCCCCGTTTGGGCACATCTATCTGCGCGCGTGCGTGCATGCATGCATGCATGCGCGCTCGCCTGCGAGGGCAGGGGGGGGGGGGGCGGGGGCTCTGGCTGGAGTCGGTGCAAGCCCCGGGATTGCCTGAGGCAAGCCAAAGGAGCCCCAGGTGGAGACGGGACTGCCGGTCGTCGGGTGTCCTGGAAGCCGAATGCGAATGCGGAGGGGCTCGCGGGCCGCGCGGAGGCAACCCAGGTCTGCAGCGGGAGTCGGGGCCCGGCCACCCGCCGCCCCGCGGCCCGGGAGGGGCTGGGCTGGGGGGGGATCCAAGAATCGGACGCGCGCGGGCGGGGGCTAAAGGACCTCTTCTGGTAGGCAAAAAGCCTCGAGCACCCGGGATTCCCAGGTGGTCTCCCATCCAAGATACTAACCAGGCCCGACCCTGCTTAGCTTCCGAGATCAGACGAGATCGGGCGCCTTCAGGCTGATAGGGCCTGAGACGGTGGCGGTTGGCTCGGGGCGCCCTAAGAGCCTTGCGCTTCGCGTCCCTTTCGCTCTGCCCTGCAGGTAGGGCCAACGGGCCGCACCTCTCGTCGGGGGGCGTGCTGTACTTGAGCCGCACGACCCGCGACCGGACTCCAGCCTGCTGACGCCGGCCCGCCCCCCCGAACACCGGCAACACCAGACCAGCAAGCGCCTGGCCGGGCCCGGGGGCCCGAGGGGCTTCCAGGACCCCCCATTGACCGGGAGGGCGTGCGTGCGTGCGTGCGTGCGCGCGGGGCCTGGGGGCTGGGCTGGGGGGTGGAGGTCTCGGCGCCCTCCCCCCCCCGCGGCCACTCCAGACCCGGCCGCGCTGGCTGAGCGGGCCTCCCCGATCCCATTCGCTGCTCAGGCCCCGCGGGCCCGGAGGTGTCGGTCTTCGGCGCCCGCCGCCGCCCCAACCCCCGCGGCCCAGGGGCCTCTGAACCTCCCTGCGGGCCTAGGCGCAGCGAAACTTGAGCGCCCAACTTGCCCGGCACCTGTCCGGTGCCCAAACCCACCAGAAGCCAGGAGGCGCGGTCGACCGAGCGCCTCAGCCCCTCCCCCCTTCGCACTACCGAGGCCCCCTTTGCCCCCACGCCAAGCCCTCGACCTTCCTGAGAGAGCAGACGAGCCACAGGCAGGCACACAGACAGACACACAGACACTCGCACGCACCCACGCCAAGGGAGACAGCTGGCCTGCGCAAGCTCCTCAGCCAGAGCCAGAGCGCCTGGGAGAGGCCGGGGCCAGACGAACGGGCCGGCGGCTGGCTGTCAGGAGATACAGAGGCAGAAATACATGAAGATTCCGAGACAGACCCAAGACGGCAAGAGGAGACACACACACACACACACACACACACACACACACACTTGAGTGTGGTCTTTGGAAATACTTGTGTTCGTAGTTGCTGGGTTGAGCCCAACTTTAATACAACCCATGGACTGCGGCCCATCAGGC
Source organism: Bos mutus (assembly GCF_027580195.1). Taxonomy (NCBI): domain Eukaryota; kingdom Metazoa; phylum Chordata; class Mammalia; order Artiodactyla; family Bovidae; genus Bos; species Bos mutus. The sequence continues at coordinate 46,765 of NW_027220114.1, forward strand.
TCCTCTGTCCGTGGCATTTCCCAGGCGAGGATACTGGGAGTGGGTTGCCATTTCCTTCTCCGGCGGGATCTTCCCGACCCAGGGATCAAACCCCAGTCTCCTGCTGCGCGGATGCCTTGCCATCTGAACCAGGACATTGCTAATTCCTAGGCAAAATACAAAGAATAGAGCTCGTGTTCTACTAAATGGAAAGATGATTTCAAAAACAGAAGCTGTCCTTTGTTGGTATCTTTGAATCTTTATGTAGTTTTTCGTTGATTTTTTTTACTGTTAAGGCTAACTGAACAAGGCAAGAGAGAAACCCCAGAATTGAAAAGCAATTGACGGTTTTGAAAGAAACATGTGCAGGTGAAGCTCTCTTCCTTTTTGAGAGATGGTTAAATGCAAAATCTTGATTCAACACATATGACTTTTGTGCACTTTATTTCAAATCTCCATGACAAAACCCTAAGGCGTCCAGGAAGAAAGGAGTAGAGGGGGCAGACAAAAGAGCAACCTTTCCCCTTGGTGCCATCTCAACCAGCTGCTTAGTTCCTTCATCTCAAGGACTATCATCTGGGCTTCTCTGGTTTGTCTGATTCTTGTTTCGGGGACCGTTTCTCGTCACAAGGCTGTCAACAGTGGGGGGGGGGGTGTGTGTGGGGGGGGGGGGGCCCTTCTTTCCATTCCACATGAGACCCAGTGGACAATCCAGGCCCTGCCCACTGCATTGAGTGTGCAGCAACAATATCAACGGTAATGCCGGTGAACAATGCGTATTCCTGGAATCCACTCCGTTGGCTACTGACTGTGTGTGGTGGTGGTCTGGAACCTAGACCTGGAAGCTTTCTGGATGATTGCAAATGACACCAAAGTCTGAGGACGATGGAAGATCTTCACATTTCTGCAAGAGCCACACACCTCCAGAAGGAACCACAAGACTTGCCTGAAATGGTCAAGGTATAAGTATTGGACTCAACGTTGGAAGGTCTCCACCTTTGCTATGGAAGTCAAACGATCTTTCTTTGAAATGAAAATGGAGCATACTGAACGTTCACATTCTTCTAGAGCATTTGAAAAGCCCTAACTTGTAGAAATCTGCTGTACGAGTTCCTTTGAAAGCAAGAACCTCTATGTATGGATATGTCTTCATGCCTTAGATTGTGCCTCGAATATAGTGTACACATCAACCCAGGAAAGGAAAGAATTGAATCGCCAAATATACAAAGAGATCAAAGTGTGCGAGCCAAGTGACCCCTTGAGGCTTCCAAGAGCTTTTCTGTCTTTCACACACTAAGTAAATACTGAGCACCTACGATGAGCTAGGAGGCATGTAATAAGTTTCAGGGAATAGAAGGCGGAGAGAAGAAGACACAGAGTTCCTGCTTTCACTGAGACGACTCTAATGATACATCACAGGCAGATCCTTTGAGAACCTATAGAGGGGCCTCTTCCTCACCACAAAACCTGGGTGTCAGGGAAGGCTTTCCAGAGGCACCATTTCGTTGAGGTCCATAGGTTGAACCTAGGTAAACCAGGGTTGAGATGCAGGAAGAATTTCAGGCAGGGAAAATAGCATCTTGGAAGGCTATGTGACCAGGGAAACTTAGGACATTCAAGAAACGAAAAATGCCCTATGGGATGGAAGCCAAAGAGTGCAGAGGGCATTCCAGGCAAAAGACATCAGAGAAGAACGTGAGGAGCAAGCCTGAAGGGAAGTGGTCGTATCTTCAATATGCTGGGAAAATACGAGAGCCGTTGGAGCAGGGAGGTGACAGCATTGCATCTGCATTTCCAAAAGGTCATCTTGCTCCACGTCACTAATGATTGAGAGGCTCAACTCCAAACTCCAAGGAGGGACCACTCACATGAGTCCGACTGGGCCTCACTGCGATGTCTGTCAATAACCAATGCTGAGAAGATGTGGAGCAAAGGGAACTCTCCTCCACGGTGAGTAGGAATGGGCGTGGGAGAGCCGGTATGGAAAAGAATATGGAGGTTCCCGAAGGAACTAAAAGTGGAAGTAGCCTATGGTCCAGCAGTCCGACTCCCAGGCAGAGATCCACCCACGGTATAAGTGAACAAGATAGATGCCCCGTTTGGGCACATCTATCTGCGCGTGGGCGCGCACACGCGCATGCGCGATCGTGATCGCGAGGCAGGGGTGGGGGGGGGGGGGGCTCTGGCTGGAGTCGGTGCAAGCCCCGGGATTGCCTGAGGCAAGCCAAAGGAGCCCCAGGTGGAGACGGGACTGCCGGTCGTCGGGTGTCCTGGAAGCCGAATGCGAACGCGGAGGGGCTCGGGGAGGGGCTGGGGCTGGGGGGGGATCCAAGAATCGG
>NW_027220115.1:0-4376 GCF_027580195.1 Bos mutus
GCGATTATCAAGCGAAGCGGGCAGGTGTCGCGGCTCAGCTGGCGATTATCAAGCAGATGGCGGCAGGTGGGGCTCAGCTGGGGTTCAGCAGATGGGGGGGTCACTCACTGGCGATTATAGAATGGGCGGTGGGTGGATTATAGAGTGGCGCGTGGCTCTGCGTATCCGATACGAGTCGGCAGCGGAGCAGTAGGATGCTCCGGTTACAGCGTGGCGAGTTTGGGCCAGTGGCATTATCAACAGATGACGGGCGTGTCGGGCTCACTGCGATTATCAAGCAGATGGCGGGCAGGTGTGGCTCAGCTGGTATCACAGATGAGCGGGCGGTGTCGGGCAGCTGCGATTAAAGAGATGGCGGGCAGGGTGCTCAGCTGGCGATTATCAAGCAGATGGCGGGAGGTGTCTGGCTCAGCTGGCGATTATCAGCAATGGCGGCGGTCGGGCTCAGCTGGCGTTATCACAGATGGCGGGCGGTTGCGCTCACTGGGTTATCAAGCAGAAGCGATTATCAAGCAGATTAACAGGCAGGTGCATGAGCTCAGCTGGCGATTATCAAACGAATGAGCGAGCTCAGCTAGCGATTATCAAGCAGATGGCGAGCAGGGTGTCTCGCGGCTCAGCTGGCGATTATCAAGCAGATGGCGGGCAGGTGTCGGCAGCTCGCTGGCGATTATCAAGCAGATGAGCTGGCAGGTGTCGCGCGGCTCAGCTAGCGATTATCAAGCAGATGGCGGACGGGTGTCATGCGGCAAAAGCTGGCGTTATCAGGCAGAATGCAGCGGGCTGGTACTCCGATGGCTCAGCTGGCGATTATCAAGCAGATGAGCGGGCGGGTGTCACGGCTCAGCTGGCGATTATCAAGCAGATGAAGCAAGCAGGTATCATCGGCTCAGCTACAGCGATTATCAAGCAGATGAGCAAGCGGGTGTCATGGCGGTTCAGCTGGGGATTATCAGGCAGATGGCGGGCAAGTCGCGGGCGGCTCAGCTGGCGATTATCAGGCAGATGGCGGGCAGGTGTCGTGGGCTCAACTGGCTCAGCTAGCGAGTATCGAGGCGATTATCAAGCGGGCAGGGTCGGCGTGCGGCTCCGCGGCTGGCGTTATCAAGCAGATGAGCAAGCAGGTGCAGCGCGGCTCAGCTGGGATTAGCAAACAGATGTCGGGCAGCAGGTGTCTGTGGCTCAGCTGGCGATATCAGGTAGATGGCGAGCATGGGTCGAGGCTCAGCTAAGCGATTATCAAGCAGATGAGCAGGCACAGTATCGGGACTCAGCTGGCGATTATCAAGCGAATGAGCAGGCAAATGTCGCGCTGCTCATCTGGCGGTTATCAAGCAGATGGCGGGCGGATAGGTGTCAGCGCGACTCGGTTGGCGATTATCAAGCGAATGGCGGGCAGCGTGTCACGAGGACTCGGCTGGCGATTATCAAGCACATGAAGCAGGCGGGTGTCCGGTGGCTCGCTGGCGATTATCAAGCAGATGAGCGGGCAGGTGTCGCTGGGCTCAGCGAAAAGCGATTATCAACAGATGGCGCAGGCAGGTGTCGCAGCTCAGCTGGCGATTATCAAGCAGATGGCAGGGCAGGTGTCGCGCGGCTCAGCTGGCGATTATCACGCGCAGATGGCGGGCAGGTGTCGCGTGGCTCAGCTGGCGATTATCAAGCAGATGGCGGGCAGGTGTCATGGGGCTCAGCTGGCGATTATCAAGCAGATGGCGGGCAGGTGTCATCTGGCGATTATCAAGCAGATGGCGGGCAGGTGTCGCGGCTCAGCTGGCGATTATCAAGCAGATGAGCGGGCAGGTGTCGCGAGGCTCAGCTGGCGATTATCAAGCAGATGAGCGAGCAGGTGTCGCGCGGCTCAGCTGGCGATTATCAAGCAGATGAGCGGGCAGGTGTCGCGTGGCTCAGCTGGCGATTATCAAGCAGATGAGCGGGCAGGTGTCGCGAGGCTCAGCTGGCGATTATCAAGCAGATGAGCGGGCAGGTGTCGCGGCGGCTCAGCTGGCGATTATCAAGCAGATGGCGGGCAGGTGTGTCCATGGCTCAGCTGGCGAAGTATCGAGGCACAGATGAGAGGCAGGTGTCGCGCGGCTCTCGGCTACCAGCATTGTATCAGGCGAATGGCAGGCAGGTGTGGCGGCTCAGCTGAAGTATCAGGCGGATGAGCAGGCAGGTGTCGCGTGACTCAATGGCGGTATCGAGCGAATGAGCAGGCGAAGGTGCCAGCGCGGCTCGGCTGGCGAAATGTCAAGCGAATGAGAGCGACACGAGTGTCATGTAGCTCAACTACAAGAAGTATCGAAACAAATGGCAAAAGCAGGTGTAAATGCTGGCTCGCTAGCGTTATCAGGCAGATGAGCATGAGTAATACAGCAGCTCCGCTGGCGAATATCAGAGCAGATGAGCAGGCGAGTAACCGGCATTGGCTCAGCTGGCGATTATCAGGCGAATGAGCAGGTGTGTCAGCGTAGCGGCTCCGCTGGCAGTATCAGGCAGATGAGCAGCGGAGGTATCACGTGGCTCGGCGGCGTTATCAAGCAGATGAGCAGGCGGAGTGTCCATGTGGCTCAGCTGGCGAGTATCAGGCCGATGAGCGGACAGGTGTCGCACGGCTCCGCTGGCGATTATCAGGCAGATGAGCGAGGCGGGTGCCGTGGCGTGGTTCAGCTGGCCAGTATCGGGCAGATGAGCGGGCGGAGTGTCACCGGCTCAGCTGGCGATTATGAAGCAGATGAGCAGGCGATGTATCGCTCAGCTCAGTATCAAGCGATTATCAAGCAGGTGTGCGGCGGCTCAGCTGGTGAGTATCAAACGGAGAAGCAGGCGGGCGGAATGACATGCGGCTCAGCTGGTGATATCAGGCAGATGAGCAGGCGGGTGCGCTCGCGGCTCCGCTGGCGATTATCAGGCGAATGAGCAGGCGCAGGTGTCGCGGCGGCTTAATCGGCGAAAGTGAGCAGATGAGCGAGGCGAAGGGGTCTGATATTTGGCGGTATCAGGCAGCTGGGCAGGCAAGTGTCGAGCGTGGCTCAGCTGGCGATTATCAAGCAGATGAGCGGGCAGGTGTCAGCGTGGCTCAGCTGGCGATTATCAAGCAGATGGCGGGCAGGTGTCGCGGGGCTCAGCTGGCGATTATCAAGCAGATGAGCGGGCAGGTGTCGCGGCTCAGCTGGCGATTATCAAGCAGATGGCGGGCAGGTGTCGCGTGGCTCAGCTGGCGATTATCAAGCAGATGGCGGGCAGGTGTCAAATGCGCTCAGCTGGCGATTATCAAGCAGATGGCAGGCAGGTGTCGCGCGCAGCTCATCAGGCGATTATCAAGCAGATGAGCTGGCAGGTGTTATGGCTCAGCTGGCGATTATCAAGCAGATGAAGCGGGCAGGTGTCGTGGCTCAGCTGGCGATTATCAAGCAGATGAGCGGGCAGGTGTCCGCGGCTCAGCTGGCGATTATCAAGCAGATGGCGGAGCAGGTGTCGTGGCTCAGCTGGCGATTATCAAGCAGATGAGCGGGCAGGTGTCGGCGGCTCAGCTGGCGATTATCAGGCAGATGAGCGGGGCAGGTGTCAGCGCAGCTCAGCTGGCGATTATCAGGCAGATGAGCGGGCAGGTGTAAGCGCGGCTCAGCTGGCGATTATCAAGCAGATGAGCGGGCAGGTGTCGCGCGGCTCAGCTGGCGATTATCAAGCAGATGGGCGGGCGGTGTCGCGTGGCTCAGCTGGCGATTATCAAGCGAATGGTGTGTCGCGAGGGCTCAGCTGGCGATTATCAGGCAGATGAGCGGGCAGGTTGTCGCGCGGCTCAGCTGGCGATTATCAAGCAGATGAGCGGGCAGGTGTCGCGTGGCTCAGCTGGCGATTATCAAGCAGATGAGCGGGCAGGTGTCGCGTGGCTCAGCTGGCGATTATCAAGCAGATGAGCGGGCAGGTGTCGGCGCTGCTCAGCTGCGATTATCGCAGATATCGGGCAGATGGAGTGGGTTGGCGTCAAGCAGATGAGCGGGCAGGTACCGCGTGGCTCAGCTGGCGATTATCAAGCAGATGAGGCGGGCAGGTGTGTCTTGTGGCTCAGCTGGCGTTATCAGGCAGATGGCGGCTCAGCTGGCGTATCAAGCGATGGCAAGCGGGGCTGCGGACTAGCTGGCGATTATCAAGCAGATGAGCGGGCACGTGTCTCGGGGCTCAGCTGGCGATTATCAAGCAGATGAGCAGGCAGATGTCGCGCTGATTATCTGGCGATTATCAAGCAGATGAGCGGACAGGTGTCGCGCGGCTCAGTTGGCGATTATCAAGTAGATGAGCAAGCAGGTGTCGCGTGGCTCAGCTGGCGATTATCAAGCACATGAGCGGGCAGGTGTCGCGGGGCTCAGCTGGCG